>NC_090028.1:12070233-12370233 GCF_037176765.1 Anolis sagrei | reverse complement strand
ACCACACTCCGGGGCAGAGAGTTCCACTGCTGAACGGCTCTCACAGTCAGGAAGTTCTTCCTCGTGTTCAGATGGAATCTCCTCTCTTGTAGTTTGAAGCCATTGTTCCACGTCCTAGTCTCCAAGGAAGCAGAAAACAAGCTTGCTCCCTCCTCCCTGTGGCTTCCTCTCACATATTTATACATGGCTATCATATCTCCTCTCAGCCTTCTCTTCTTCAGGCTAAACATGCCCAGCTCCTTAAGCCGCTCCTCATAGGGCTTGTTCTCCAGACCCTTGATCATTTTAGTCGCCCTCCTCTGGACACATTCCAACTTGAAGAAAGAACAGAATTCATTCCACCTCTTCCCAGACCAGGAGATGTATGCCTCATCAGTAGTCTTATGGGATATTGACATAAGTCTCCAGTCACCTGTGCTACTAACTGAGAGTAAATCCTATTATACTTAGTTAGATTTATTCTACAATTAAAACTCAATGCCCCAGTTGTGCCCGTACCTTGGGAAGTCTGATCTGGCCAGAGTGCTCCATGCTCTTGTTACATCCCAAATAGATTACGTTCTACGTGAGGTTGCCTTTGAAGACTGTTCTGAAACTCCAACTAGACAATGATGACAATGATGACAATCACAATGGAAATGGACTATGGACATGCTTGATGGAGTCTCTAACTACAGAATTTGGCTCAGATAAGGCCACCAGGCTGTTTTTGAAACAGAACAGATTTTAATTAATTAATGTGCTTTAATGTTTTAAATGTATGTAATTATTGGATTTTATTATGTATTTTATTATGTGTACGTTGGAGGCATTGAATTGTTGCCGGCTGGAAGTTGCCCTGATCCCCCCCGCCCCACCCCACTCCGCCCCCGGGAGGTTGAGAAGGGCGGGGTACAAATATCTGGAATAAATAAATAAATTGCATAGAAGTGCAGTATAGGTTTCTCAAGTCTTCAGTGAAGGGACTGAAAACCATAGAACTCAATAACTTGGTGCGTGTATATCCAATGGGCTCTTGATATCTGCTGGGGTTTGGTTCCAGGACCTTCTGTGGATACTGACATCTGTGGATGCCCGAGTCCCATTGTATTTAATGGGGTCTGTCATGCAAATTGGCAAAATCAAGATTTCCCTTCTGAATTTTGTAACGTATTTTCATACCATGGACACATGTGTCAGTGAATACAGAATCCATAGTTATGGAGGGACAACTGTAAGTACTTAAAAAAAAAGAAGAAGACTCGCAAACATCATTGCAAAAGGCAAAATTGACTCATTGTTTTTTTACCAGGAGCTGCTGCTCAGAAACAGGGCTTGTCCTTTAAAAATAATATGTGCATTAATGTGCAGCAGTCTTGCCCCCAGGAATCTTTCTCAAATTCTTTTAAGCTCTCTCCAAATTCTTCCAGATGTTTTGGCTAAGCAGGATGATTCATACTCTCATCAAGTTGTGAGATAGGAAGGTTGTTGAAGAAATGGCAATTATGTTTCCACTAGAATGAACACACACACATCGGTGACATTAATAGTGAAAGGAGGATGCTTACTTATATTACATTGATGTTAACATGGTTAAATCTATACATGGTAGTGCACTACAACACATACATCTTTAAAAGTGAAACAAAAATATGATTTCCCTCCACTATCATCTCAGTTTTGAGTTTGAAGAAGAAGGAAACTTAATTTTGGAAAACTCAATTTTTCACCCAAAAGTCCTTGTGATGTTAAAAAAAGAAATAAGTATGTGCAGGAAGAATGCAAGTAACTTGACCTTCATAGCCTTGCTAAAGCAATAATAACCAAAACAAAAGGACTGGGACATCCGTAGGGATACCAAGGTGCTTGTTTATAGAGCTATTGTCCTCCCAACCCTGCTCTATGCCTGTGAGACGTGGACTGTCTACAGACGTCACATGCAACTCCTGGAACGATTCCATCAGCACTGCCTCCGGAAAATCCTGCAAATCTCATGGGAAGACAGGCGGACAAACGTCAGCGTGCTGGAAGAAGCAAAGACCACCAGCATTGAAGTGATGGTCCTTCGCCACCAACTCCGCTGGACCGGCCACGTTATCCGGATGCCTAACCACCGTCTCCCAAAGCAATTGCTCTATTCCGAACTCAAGAATGGAAAACGGAATGTTGGTGGACAGGAAAAGAGATTTAAAGATGGGCTCAAAACTCTGGCATAGACACTGAGAACTGGGAAGCCCTGGCCCTTGACCGCTCCAGCTGGAGGTCAGCTATGACCAGCAGTGCTGCAGAATTTGAAAAGGCACGAATGGAGGGCAAAAGGGAGAAGCGTGCCAAGAGGAAGGCGTGTCAAGCCAACCCCGAACGAGACCACATTCCACCTGGAAACCAATGCCCTCACTGCGGAAGAAGATGCAGAGCAAGAATAGGGCTCCACAGCCACATATGGACCCACAAGAATATTAGAAGACAATCCTCCTCGGAAAATGAGGGATCGCCTAAGTAAGTAAACCAAAACAAAAAGTCTATATTATATTACTATATATATATCTTTAAGTTAAGTTGAATTGATCCTGTTAAATTGCTCTGTTTCCATGATATTTCCTATGCTATTATATGTTGCTATGTGTTGGGACTCAACCTGTGTGTGAACCTGAGCCTCAATCTCTGATTGTATTGCCTAATGTTGATGTTAATGTTGTTGGCCCAAGTTTGGATAGTGAGGCTGAAATGATCAATGAGGGCAAGGCTCAAGATGGTGACACTTTGGGCAGTAAAAATCCTACAGGCTTTGATTTAGAGGCTTCAAGGGAAAAGCCTAGTTCTCATGAGAAAGTTTCTGTAAGACCGAGAGAAGAAAATTCACTCCCTTTTTCTCTTGGCCCTAACTTGCAAGATAACGTTACACCTGGTCAGGTCAATGATAACAGCTGCAGCTTGGAGATAAGCCAGAACCGCAGAGAGGCTCAGTGTTTACGTAGGTCTGAGAGAATCTGACAACTGAAACCAAAGATTAGAGTTAACCGGAATCAGATTTTGGGATTTAAGGGTGCGCATGAGGGGGATTTCTCTGCTTCATTCAGAAAAATGCTGCACTCACAGAGCTCAGGCGGTGTTGTATTTCAGCGTCAATGTTGACTTTTGTGGAGAGGTGGCTGCCAAGATAGCAGAAATGGTCAACATTTTCTAATGTTACACCACTAAGCTGTATTTCTGGCATTGGAGAGGGATTGGCTGATGACTGCTGGTTTTCTTGATGTTCAAGACACAGTATTCCAGGTGTGATCTGACCAAGACAGAATAGAGAGGTCCACATCTCGCAGGCGTATATCAGGGTTGGGAGGACAATCTATATATAAAAATGCTTTGTGCGTAATGAGTACCTTCAAAACAAAAAACTACCTGGCCAAATGACCCCAAATTTGGCAACAAAACCCCTCACAATCCAAGAAGTGACCATCACTGAAGAAACCCCACAAAACACCTTTAAAATCAAAATATTACTATATTAAATAGACTCATAGAATAGAGTTAGAAGGGATTCTACCATAGTATTGTGAGAGAACAGACAGGAAGGAAGGAGAGAAGAAAGGAGAGAGGGAAAAAGGGAAGGAATGTAGGAGGGAAAGGGGGAAGGAAGGAAAGAGAGCAGGAGGGAGGGAAAGAAGGAAGGAGGGAAGGAAAGAGGGAAGGAAGGGAGAGAAGGAAGGAAAGAAAGAGGTACAGAAGGAAGGAAGAATACAAAGTAGAAAGGAAAGGGGGAGGAAAGGCAGGAAAGAGGTAAAGAAGAAAGGAAGGAGAAATGAAAAGTGAAAGAAGGAAGGAAACAGGGAGAGAAGAAAGGAGGAGGGAAGGAAGGAAAGAGAGAAGGAAGAGCAAAAGAAGGAATGAAAAAAGAGCAAAAGAAGGAATGAAAAAACAGGTAGAGAAGGAGGGAAGAATACAAAGGAGAAAGGAAAGAAAAAGGGGAGGAAAGGCAGGAAAGAAGTAAAGGAGGAAAGAAGAAAGGAAGGAAGGAAGGAAGGAAGGAAGGAAGGAAGGAAGGAGAAATGAAAAGTGAAAGAAGGAAGGAAACAGGGAGGGAAGGAAGGAAAGAGAGAAGGAAGGAAAGAGAGAAGGAAGGAAAGAGAGAAGGAAGGATGAAACCAAGAGCAAAAGAAGGAATGAAAAAAGAGGTAGAGAAGGAAGAAAGGAGAGAAAGGGGAAGAAAAGGGGGGGGGGGGAGGAATAGGTAGGCCCCGCTCTTTCATAACAATCTAGATATCTACCTCTACTTCAAAAATTCTTACTATGGGCCACAGCAATGCGTGGCAGGGCACAGCTAGTAGCTCTATAAGCAAGCACCTTGGTATTCCTACGGATGTCCCAATCCTCAAACACTCTCTGCACTGCAGACTACTTCAACCAGAGAAGTCAGCCATAGCAGAGCACCTGATGAGCCAGCCTGGACACAGCATATTATTTGAGAACACAGAAATGATGGACCACGCTCACAACCACCATGTCAGACTACACAGAGAAGCCAATGAAATCCACAAGCATGTGGACAATTTCAACAGAAAGGAAGAGACCATGAAAATGAACAAAATCTGGCTACCAGTATTAAAAAAACTAAAATTACAACAGCAAAACAACAGAGAGGAAACAACCAGGCACAGATTAACACCTCCCAGCAAGAGATTTTCCCAGGCTTAGGCAGGCCTTCAAATGCTAATGAAGGTGATCAGTTGAAACATTCACACCTAGCTCTAGCAGAGAAGAGCTCTTTGCTCCACCCCAGCCATTCCACAGATATATAAACCCATTGTCCTAATTCCAACAGACCTCACTACCTCTGAGGATGCTTGCCATAGATGCAGGCGAAACGTCAGGAGAAATGCCTCTAGAACATGGCTCTATAGCCCAAAAAAACCCCACAAGAACCTACTCTCTGCTTCATTCGGAAAAAAGCTGCACTCGCAGAGCTCAAATTAAATTTGAACTTAATTTGTACCTGAATTGAGTGCACACTACTCATTTTATCTCCTTACATTTTGGAAGTGGGGAGAGGGAAGACATGTCTTTCAAAAATGAAAATTCATATGGTATGTATGGAATGTTCTCAAGGAGCCAGGTATGTGTTTGTCTTACTGTTCCCTATGAGACTTCTGGTCTTACGTGCAATACCCATGTGCATGGCCCCCGATCCAAGCAGGGCAAGTGCCCAGTCCTCCACAACTGTCAAGAGTGTCTGTTTCCATTTCTCCAGAAATAATAAAGCAATTGGTTTAAGTTTTAAGCAAGACTTCCCACACTAACCCCTTTTCATTATATTTGACATGTTGGAGCCTGAGTTTTGTAACAGACTTGTAGCCTATGGCATCAGACAGTGGAGATGAAATTTAGAAAAAACATACTCCAAAAAAAAAAGGACAAAAAGAAAGGAGGAAAATGTACAAAACACTGAAATGACAGCTTGCTGAGGTGGCGTTTTTGTCAGAGCAGCTCAAGCACAGTGACCACACATTGATGTACCATTGTTGACACAACTTTGTTGTGATGTGATAGAATGAAATCTGCACTCAGTGTTCCTAACTGTCCTTGATTTGTGCCCTGAATGTGGGGGAACCATCGTAACAGGTGTTAACAACGAACTTCAATACACAGACAAAGACGTCTCTGCTTCATTTCTGATATGCACTACAACCCTCATATCCATAGGGAATATGTGTGGAAATGTGACACAATGGATAATAACAAGTCTTGTCATTTTCAATGGGATGTACAATGGGGGTACTGAGATTGTAAAGGAGGTCATACGTGAAAGAATAAAATCACGGATAAGTGAAACCATATTTAATGGCTTTGTGGATATGAAAGGGCTTGCCGTACTTATAGAATCATAGAATCAAAGAGTTGGAAGAGATCTCATGGGCCATCCAGTTCAACCCCCTGCCAAGAAGCAGGAATATGGCATTCAAATCACCCCTGACAGATGGCCATCTAGCCTCTGTTTAAAAGCTTCCAAAGAAGGAGCCTCCACCACACTCTGGGGCAGAGAGTTCCACTGCTGAACAACTCTCACAGTCAGGAATTTCTTCCTTATGTTCAGATGGAATCTCCTCTCTTGTAGTTTGAAGCCATTGTTCCGCGTCCTAGTCTCCAGGGAAGCAGAAAACAAGCTTGCTCCCTCCTCCCTGTGGCTTCCTCTCACAAATTTATACATGGCTATCATATCTCCTCTCAGCCATCTCTTCCTCAGGCTAAAAATGCCCAGCTCCTTAAGCTGCTCCTCATAGGGCTTGTTCTCCAGACCTTTTATCATTTTAGTCGCTCTCCTCTGGACACATTCCAGCTTGTCAATATCTCTCTTGAATTGTTGCCTGTCCTTCATGGGCAAGATTAGGAATTCACCAGTTGCCTAAAAGCTTGGAATCATTTGCTTAACTTTCTGAAGACAAGAGAAGTTTCTGTTTGATTGTTCATTAATAAAATACTTTGTTGTACTTCACAAGCCATCTAAAGATTATTTGTGGTGAAACACCGCTGAGAACTTCTCCTTGGGCCCCATGGCTTCCCGCTGGGCAAAGGTTGCACGTCCTGTTCTAAAGGAAATTCTTTACAGGCCCAGTGCGCAACAGAACAGTACATATACATGGCGAACATTTAATGCCATAGACACACAACATATATAGACAGACACACAGAGGCTATTTAACATTCCAGCTTTTTTTTTAATGAGGGCATTTTTAATGAGGGCATTAAACAGAGGCTGGATGGCCATCTGTCAGGGGTGATTTGAATGCAATATTCCTGCTTCTTGGCAGAATGGGGTTGGACTGTATGGCCCATGAGGTCTCTTCCAACTCTTTGATTCTATGATTCTATGATTCTTCTTTAAAGGAAAATCCCCTTTTTAACTTCTCCCATGCTGACTGTAATCTAACCCTTACTGATGTGGGCTCCGCTACCGGGTCGAACTGCGTCTAATGCCGAGTGGACCTACCAGTAAGGCAGTAGACTCTCCAGCTGGAGTTCTTTGGTCTTTAGAGCTCCTGCTACAGCCATACCAGAACAGGTAGCACCTCCACTGGAAGTCACACAATGTCGTGTGATGGCCTGCGTGGGGCTCCATCCATTAAACTGAGTGAAAGTATGCTAGGATACTTCATTCCCTTGTCAGATGGAGTTCATAGTCTCCAAGCTTCTTATGGTGTTTCAACATCTATCTACCACCCCAGACCTGCATTTATGAGGCATGGCGCGGTGGCTTAATATAATCCATGAATACAGTTTGCCCTCAAAAGATGGGAACCATCTTTGTGTCTTAGTCCTGGCACTTTTAATTAATGGAATTTAAAATTTTAATTTAATTATGCTTTTAATTGCCTGTTTCAAGGTTCCTATGCACCATCCAACAATGCTGAGTGGAGAAGGTACAGGAGACAAGAAGGAAAGGTCATGGGAGTGATTTCCCTGTGAACGTGAAGATGAAGAGCCATGTCATACTGTGGGAAGTCTCTGCGAGTCTTAATTGTATGCACATCTCTGCAACCACCCTTTACCTTCTCACAGTTGCAACATATAAAAAGCTTAAAGGGTGGCAGATCTATTGAATCTATTTTATGAACTTCTTCCTGTGTCCTCAAGTCTGTTCCCATAGCATTTCTGTCTGAACTTTTTTCTGAAACAACAACCAAAAAAATCTAAATGTTTGTACTGTTTCGAAATGAATGTATTAGTAGACTTTAGCTTCCTTTGATAAAAGTATATTGGTGCATATTTTAGAACTACACACATTTTAAATGTATAAAAAGGTAAAGGTAGTCCCCTGACATTAAGTCCAGTCATGTCTGACTCTGGGGTGTGGTGCTCATCTCTATTTCTAAGCCGAAGAGCCAGCGCTGTCCGTAGACACCTCCAAGGGCATGTGGCCGGCATGACTGCATGGAGCGCCGTTACCTTCCCGCCGGAGCGGTACCTATTGATCTACTCACATTTGCATGTTTTCGAACTGCTAGGTTGGCAGAAGCTAGGGCTGACAGCGGAAGCTCACGCCGCTCCCCGGAATTGAACCTGCGACCTTTCGATCAACAAGCTCAGCAGCTCAGTGCTTTAACCCACTGAGCCACCAGGGGCCCTACTTTAAATGTATACCTATGAGCAAATGCACTGTTTTCACAGAATGCATCATTGGCTCCCAATATCTGATTTTTAAAAATCAAAACTACATTTATTTCCATATTTTGTCTGATGGGTATAGAATTGCTTAAGTCCATATTTTTTTTTGTCATGTCAGGAGCGACTTGAGAAACTGCAAGTCGCTTCTGATGTGAGAGAATTGGCCGTCTGCAAGGACATTGCCCAGGGGACGCCCGGATGATTTGATGTTTTTTATCATCCTTGTGGGGGGGCTTCTGTCATGTCCCCGCATGAGGAGCTGGAGCTGATAGAGGGAGCTCATCCGCCTCTCCCCGGATTCAAACCTGCGACCTGTCGGTCTTCAGTCCTGCCGGCACAGGGGTTTAACCCACTGCGCCACCAGGGGCTCTGCTTAAGTCCATAAAATAAACATGATGGGAGTACATTTCTAACACTCTCCAGAGAGAATATGAATGGGGTAGATGGGGTGAGAAAAGGACATTGGATTTGCACTCATTTCTTTCAATATATTTTGCTCGAAATACAATTAATATTATAAAATTACATATAAGTTAAATTACATCTAACAACAACAACAAATAAAACAACATACATAGAATCATAGAATCAAAGAGTTGGAAGAGACCTCATGGGCCATATAGTCCAACCCCCTGCCAAGAAGCATACACACCACACTAACTGCAACTGCATATACCAATGTTTCACAACCTGGGGGTTGGGACTCTTGGGGAAGGTCGCAAGGGGGATTTCAGAGGGGTCACCAAAGACCATCAGAAAATACATACTTCAGATGGTCTTAGGAACCTCTTTGGCAGAGAAGACTGAAGATCTCTCTGCCTGTCCTTCTCTTCCTTTCTGGTGTTGGTGAACTACAACTTCCAGAAGTTCAAAACAGCTCCCCCAACCTCATCAGTATTCAATGTTGGCCATGTAGCATGGCCATGTGTTCTGGTACGGCTAAACCAGGAGCTCCAAATTTATTTGCTTTGTATTACATGTTTGCTTGCAGCCTTGGGTTTCAGGGACTCTGCAGATAGGTGGCTTCCTTTGGTTGCAGTCATAGGGCAAGTCACCTGTCCATCATCGTTAAGTTTGGTTCCGCCCCTTACTCAGGGCAATTGGGAAGGGAAGGGAGCCATTTTTTATTTAGTCTCAGCAAGAAAAGCTAATGTATAGGACGTGTACAAGCTTCCCCTGTACAAAAGCTTCAACCTTTAAGAATTTCCAGAAAAACAGCCCTAAAGACCAAAGAACTCCAGATGGAGAACATCTAAGCCTTTACTGGTAGGTCCACTCGGCGTTCGAGACGCAGTTCAACCCGGTAGCGGAGCCCACATCAGTAAGGGTTAAAGAGGAGATTCCATCTGAACATTAGGAAGAACTTCCTGACTGTGAGAGCCGTTCAGCAGTGGAACTCTCTGCCCCGGAGTGTGGTGGAGGCTCCTTCTTTGGAAGCTTTTAAGCAGAGGCTGGATGGCCATCTGTCAGGGGTGATTTGAATGCAATATTCCTGCTTCTTGGCAGAATGGGGTTGGACTGGATGGCCCATGAGGTCTCTTCCAACTCTTTGATTCTATGATTCTATGATTCTATGAAATTACAGTCAGCCTGGCAGAAGTTTGTTGTACTTCACAAGCCATCTAAAGACTATTTGTGGTGAAAAACCTCTGAGAGCTTCTCTTTAGGCCCCCTGGCTTCCCACTGGGCAAAAGTTTCACGTCCTGTTCTAAAGGAAATTCTTTACAGGCCCAGCGCGCGACAGAACAGTATGTGCTGAGTTTGGTGCAGATCCATTGTGGGCTGGGTTCAGAGTGCTCTTTAATTGTAGGTTAACTATAAATCCCAGCAATGACAACTCCCAAATATCAAGGTCTGTTTTTCCCAAACACTACTAGTGTTCACATTTGGGCGTATTGAGCATTTGTGCCAAGGTTGGTTCAGATCCATCATTGTTTGAAACAACAGTGCTTTCTGGATGTGGGTGAACTACAACTCCAAAACTCAAGGTAAATGCCCACTAGACCCTTCCAGTATTTTCTATTGGTCATGGGAGTTCTGTGTGCCAAGTTTGGTTCAATTCCATCCTTGGTGGAGTTCAGAATGCTCTTTGATTGTAGGTGAACTATAAATCCCAGCAACTACAACTCTCAAATGACAAAATCACTCCCTCCAGCCCCACTAGTATTTAAATTTTGGTGTATCAGGTATTTGTGCCAAATTTGGTCCAGTGAATGAAAATACAACCTGCATATCAGATATATGATTCATAACAGTAGCAAAATTAGTTATGAAGTAGCAAGGAAAGTAATGTTATGGTTGGGGTACTGCAAGTCCCATCATCCATTGTCCGTCCTCCTCCAAACAGCATCAAAATGTAGAGTTGGCCATGGGGGCTCTGTGTGCCAAGTTTGGTCTTGATCGGACATTAGATGAGGGTTGCAGCAGTATTGGGAAGGGAGTGGAGGTACTTGAAGTCCCATCATCCATAGTCTGTTCTCCCCCAAACCTCACCAGAATGTTGAGTTGGCCATGGGGGCTCTCTGTGCCAAGTTTGGTTTTCATCAGTCATTGGATGAGGGTCTCAGTGGTTTCACTAAGTGAGTGAAGGTACTGCAAGTCCCATCATCCATGGTTCATCATCCTCCAAACTGCACAAGGATGTAGAGTGCATCATGGAGACCCGGTGTGCCAAGTTTGGTCCTTATCGGAAATTGGATGATGGTTGCAGTGGTCTCAAGAATTGAGTGAAGGTACTGCAAGTCCCATAATCCATGCTCGATCCACAGTCAAACCACACCAGGGCGTAAAGTGGGTCAT
Organism: Anolis sagrei; assembly: GCF_037176765.1. NCBI lineage: Eukaryota > Metazoa > Chordata > Lepidosauria > Squamata > Anolidae > Anolis > Anolis sagrei. Next base: position 12,359,298 of record NC_090028.1, on the reverse strand, counting down.
GAGAGGTCTATGTGCCAAGTTTGGCGTTGTTCAGTCATTGTTGAGGGTCGCAGCAGTCTTGGAAAGCGAGTAGAGGTACTTCAAGTCCATGGTATGCCCTACTCCAAACTGCAGTAGGATGTAGAGTGGGTCATGGGGGCTCTGTGTGCCAAGTTTGGTTTTGATCGGACATTAGATGAGGGTTGCAGCAGTCTTGGGAAGGGAGTGGAGGTACTTGAAGTCCTATCATCCATGGTCTGTCCTCTTCGAAAGTGAACCAGGATGTAGAGTGGGTCATGGGGACTCTGTGTGCCAAGTTTGGTCTTGATCAGTCATTGGCAAGGGTCTCAATGGTTTCAGGAAGTGAGTGAAGTGACTGCAAGTCCCATCATCCATTGTCAAATTCTTCCAAACCGTACCAGGATGTAGAGTGGGTCATGCAGGCTCTCTGTGTAAATTGTGGTCCTGATCCATCATTGTTGGCAGTTGTAATGGTCTTAGGAAGGGAGTGCAGGTATTGCAAGTCCCATCATCCATGGTGCATCCTCCTCCAAACCGCACCAGGATGTAGAGTGCGATCATGGAGACTCAGTGTGCCAAGTTTGGTCTTTATTGGTAATTGGATGAGGGTTGCAGTGGTCTCAAGAATTGAGCAAAGGTACTGCAAGTCCCATAATCCATGGTCCATCCCTGGCCAAACCACACCAGGATGTAAAGTGGGTCATGAGAGGTCTATGTGCCAAGTTTGGTCCTGATCAGTCATTGGATGAGGTTAACAGCGGTCTCAGAATGTGAGTGATGGTACTGCATGTCCCATCATCCATGGTTCATCCTCCTCCAAACTGCAGTAGGATGTCGAGTGGGTCATGGGGGCTTTGTGTGCCAAGTTTGGTCTGTATTGGTAATTTTCTGACTCAGCCCCTGGCCTTTTCCTTTCCTCTCTTTGTCATCTCGGAATCTTGAAATTGAAGCTGACCAATCAGAGACCGTATGCAAATTTCCTTCTCACGTCCCCGTTTCTGTCATGAACTGTTTTCTCCACCAGGGGCTCCTATTGAAGCTGGCCAATCAGAGACCATATGCAAATAGTACCACAGCGGCAGCCAATCAGAACGCTGGCACATACTCCTCCCGCCACACGGCCACACGTCCGCCGCATACAAACTTTGACTTTTATTATATGTATAGATTTTCTGACACAACCCCTTTTCCCTTCCTCTATTTGTCATCTCGGAATCTTGGAATTGAGGCTGGCCAATCAGAGACCATATGCAAATTTCCTTCTCTCATGTCGCCGTTTTTCTCATGAACCCTCTTCTCCACCAGGGGCTCCTGTTGAAGCTGGCCAATCAGAGACCATATGCAAATAGCACCACAGCGGCAGCCAATCAGAAAGCTGCCACAAACTCCTACACCCTACGTCTGTCTTCCCTCGCACACAAACTTTGACTTTTATTATATGTATAGATTGTTATAAAATCTCCATTGCAGTTTCCTTTAATAAACATTAGAAAATTGGGAGCGCATGCCTTTTGTCTGCTCTTTCATAGAAATGCTCATTTGAAGCTGCAAATGGAATCCATGTATATGAAAAATTAGCGCAGGAAGAGCCCTCCCTTTCTATGGCTTCATATTCCCACAGATGTCCCGTGAATGGAGCTACTGATTACTCAATGGGCAAAGATTCCTTACTATCAGCATACATTCCTTCTCTCAATCCCCCCGTAGACATTTTATCTAGGGATGGAACATGCTTGGATGACTGAATTTTAGTCTGCCAACTTTTGTCCCTTGGAATTATTTCCTGAACGTTGACATTTCATGAAATAAGACGTCAGGCCGCTATTCTTTCCTGTAGAGAGTTATGCAAAGATTTTTCTCTCTCCCTCTCACCCATTTTATTAGATATTCATTTAAAGCAGTGGTTCTCAACCTTCCTAATGCCGTTACCCCTTAACACAGTTCCTCATGATGTGGTGACCCCCAACTATCCAATTATTTTGGTTGCTACTTCATAACTGTAATTTTGCTACTGTTTGCTACTGTCATGTAAATATCTGATATGCAGAATGGATTTTCATTCACTGGATAAATTTGGCACAAATACCTGATATACCCAAATCTGGTGGGATTGGGGAAAGGGGAGGGGGTGGTTGATTTTGTCATTTGGAAGTTGTAGTTGCTGGGATTTATCATTCACCTACAATCAAAGAGCATTCTGAACTCCACCAATGATGGAATTGAACCAACTTGGCACACAGAACTCCTGTGACTAAGAGAAAATACTGGGAGGGTTTGGTGGGCATTGACCTTGTGTTTTGGAGTTGTAGTTCACCTACATCCAGAGACAGTCCACGTGGACTGTCTACAGACGTCACATGCAATTCCTGGAATGATTCCATCAGCGCTGCCTCCGGAAAATCCTGCAAATCTCCTGGGAAGACAAGCGGACAAACGTCAGTGTGCTGGAAGAAGCAAAGACCACCAGCATTGAAGCGATGGTCCTCCAACATCAACTCCACTGGGCCGGCCACGTTATCCGGATGCCTGACCACTGTCTCCCAAAGCAGTTGCTCTACTCTGAACTTAAGAACGGAAAACGGAATGTTGGTGGACAGGAAAAGAGATTTAAAGATGGGCTCAAAGCCAACCTTAAAAACTCTGTCATAGACACTGAGAACTGGGAAGCCCTGGCCCTTGAGCGCTCCAGCTGGAGGTCAGCTGTAACCAGCAGTGCTGCAGAATTCGAGGAGGCAAGAGTGGAGGGTGAAAGAGAGAAACGTGCCAGGAGGAAGGTGCGTCAAGCCAACCCCGACCGGGACCACCTTCCACCTGGAAACCAATGCCCTCACTGCGGAAGAAGATGCAGAGCAAGAATAGGGCTCCACAGCCACATGCGGACCCACAAGGAAACCCATAATGGAAGACCATCTTACTCGTCCAACGAGGGATCGCCTAAGTAAGTAAGTAAGTAAGTACATCCAGAGAGCACTTTGGATTTAAACAATTATGGATCAGGACCAAACTTGGCACAAATACTCAATATGCCCAAATGTGAACCCTGGTGGTGTTTGGGGAAAATAGGCCTTGAAATTTGGGAGTTGTAGTTGTTGGGGTTGACCTTGAGTTTTGGAGTTGTCGTTCACCTACATCCATAGAACACTGTGAACTCAAACAATGATAGATCTGGACCACACTTGGTATGAATAATCGGTATGACCACATGTGAACACTGGTGGAGTTGGGGGAAAATAGACTTTGACATTTGGGTGTTGCAGTTGCTGGGATTTATCATTCACCTACAATCAAGGAGCATTCTGAACCCCACCAATGATAGAATTGGGCCAAACTTCCCACAGAGAACCTCCATGCCTTGAAGGAACTTGCTGGCACAAGCCTCCCTCCTTCCTCACATGACCTCCCTTGCCCACGCATGCACACCACGCTGCCATGTGCCGAGCATGTCTGCTCTCCCCACCCCACCTAGAGTCTCAGAAACAGCCCTCCCCTTGATTGAGAGGCCAACTGAGAGGCCGGCCAATCACAGCGGAGGAGGGCTTTGGTGGGAGAATTTGCTGTCTGTTTCCAAAAAGGAAGAGAAGGACAAGCAGAGAGATCTTCAAAGGGGTTCCTAAGACCATCAGAAATAAATGTTTTCTGATTGTCTTTGATGATCCCTCTGAAACCCCCTCACAACCCTCCCAGGGGTCCTGACCCCCAGGTTGAGTGTTATGCAAATATTTTTCTCTACCCTCCTCTCTCACCCAACACAGAGCTTCAAAACTGCTTTTATTTTATTAGCCATTCATTTAAAGACTGTTTCTCTTTCATTCCTCATATTAAATATCTTCCCCACTCCTTTTTCTACACTCAGGTAGGTAGAAACTTTCCATGTCAAGGAGACAAGATCTGGAACCCTGTTGGTGACACACCCACGGAGAACCGGAGGTTATGCAGGTTTCCATCCATTTTTAGAGGTGTGGAAGAGGTAATCACTACCTCCTTGTCCAACACCTATCTTCCCAAGGCAATTTTCAAGAACCAGATGACACCACCAGAGCAGTTTACTGGGGGTGGTGGAGAGAAGGAGTGGGAATCAATCTTCTAGGAGAAGAAAGTTGACGTTGCCCAACTTGATCTCCAGTAAGTTACTGGAAATCTGAGAAGATCTCAACTTATTTCCTTTGGTTGCAACCTGAAACTGAGTGCTACCTAATTGACGCTCTCCTCACTAGGAAACAGAATGCACACATGGAGCATCATGTTCTGTCATAGAATCATAGAATCATAGAATCAAAGAGTTGGAAGAGACCTCATGGGCCATACAGTCCAACCCCCTGCCAAGAAGCATTTTGCATTCAAATCACCCCTGACAGATGGCCATCCAGCCTCTGTTTAAAAGCTTCCAAAGAAGGAGCCTCCACCACACTCCAGGACAGAGAGTTCCACTGCTGAACTACATATGAAATGATTTGTCAGTCTTGAAGATATGATTGCAAGGTAACTCCAAAATAAGATTGCTCCCTCCTCCCTGTGGCTTCCTCTCACATATTTATACATGGCTATCATATCTCCTCTCAGCCTAAACATGCCCAGCTCCTTAAGCCGCTCCTCATAGGGCTTGTCTACACAATGTAGAGCAGCATTTCTAAACCTGGGGGTCAGGACGAGAGACAGAGCCTTCTCAGTGGTGGCCCCTTGGCTATGGAACACCCTTTCTGGGGACGTTAGATCGCCCTCATCTGTCTTAACATTTTGAAAGAGAGTCAAGACTTGGTTGTTTGAGTAAGTGTTTGAAAATGCAAGGTAAAAGACATAGGAATTGGAAGGACTAGATGACGAGATGGGACAATGGGTTGTTGTAGGTTTTTCCGGGCTATATGGCCATGTTCTGGAGGCAATTTTTCTCCTGACGTTTCGCCTGCATCTATGGCAAGCATCCTCAGAGGTAGTGAGGTCTGTTGGAAGTAGGAAAAATGGGTTTATATATCTGTGGAATGACCAGGGTGAGACAAAGGACTTTTGTTTGCTGGGGCTAGATGTGAATGTTTCAGCTGATCACCTTGATTAGCATTCAATGGCTTAGAAGTGCCCGGGGGGAATCCCTTGTTGAGAATGATTTTATGTGCCTGTTTGTTTCCCCTCTGTTGTTTTGCTGTTGTGATTTTTGAGTCCTTTGATACTGGTAGCCAGATGGGACAATGTTTTTATTAGGAAACGCAAATTATGTATGCTTTTAGTATTCTTGTTATGGTTTTATATTATGTATTAATGTTTTTAAATGTTTTATGGTTTTTTTGGGCATCGAATCGTTACCATTGTAAACCTAAGGGCTGAGAAGGGCGGTATACAAATATAGTAAATAAATAAATAAAGTGTACCTTATATGTTTTTAATTTGTATCCTGCTTTATGTATTTTATTGATTAACTGTTAATTATTTTAACTGTGGGATATGTTTTACTGTTTATTGTTGGGGTTTTTTGTTCATTCGTTCAGTCATTTCCGACTCTTCGTGACCTCATGGACAAGCCCACGCCAGAGCTCCTTGTTGGCTGTCACTACCTCCAGCTCCTTCAAGGTCAATCCAGTCACTTCAAGGATGCCATCCATCCATCTTGCCCTAGGTTCGCCCCTTTTCCTTTTTCCTTCCATTTTCCCCAGAATCATTATCTTCTCCAAGTTTCCTTTCTTCTCATGATGTGACCAAAGTACTTCATCTTTGCCTCTGCTATCCTTCCCTCCAGAGAACAGACTTTATTTCCTGAAGTATGGACTGGTTGGATCTTCTCACTGTCCAAGGCACTCTCAGAACTTTCCTCCAACACCACAGTTCAAAAGCCTTTATCTTCCTTCGCTCGGTCTTCCCTATGGTCCACCTCTCACATCCGTAGGTAACTATGGGGAATACCATTGCTTTAACTATGCAGATCTCCGTTGTCAGTGTGATGTCTCTATTCTTCACTATTTTATCGAGACTGGACATTGCTCTCCTCCCAAGAAGTAAGCGTCTCCTGATTTCCTGGCTGCACTCTGTGTCTGCAGTAATCTTTGCACCTAGACATACAAAGTCTGTCACTGCCTCCATGTTTTCTCCCTCTATTTCTCAGTTGTCAATCATTCTTGTTGCCATAATTTTGCTTTTTTATGTTTAACTGCAACCCAGATTTTGTGCTTTCTTCTTTCACTTTGATTAGAAGGCTCCTCAGCTCCTCCTCGCTTTCAGCCATCAAAGTGGTGTCATCTGCATATCTAAGGTTGTTAATGTTTCTTCCAGCAATTTTCACCCTGGCCTTTCATTCGTCAAGCCCCGCATATTGCATGATGTGTTCTGCATACAAGTTAAATAGGTTGAGTGAGAGGATCCAACCCTGCCGTAATCTTGAATCAGTCTGTTGTTGGTTTTTACCAGCATTGAATTCTTCCCAGAGCTGTAAGCCGCCTGGAGTCCCCTTGGTTGAGAAAGACAGGGTAAAAAGAATGTAAATACATAAATAAGGCTGTGCAAACACAGACTGAATAAACCAAAAAAGTCTGAAAGGGTAACAATCCACAACCGCCTTTCCCCTTCAGAGTTACGATAACAGAATACAAGAGAGAGAAAGAGAGGGAGTCTATCGCCTGAGCTCTTTTCCTTTGGCTCTTGTGCTCTTGGCAAAAATTGCATTGTTTTTGCTTGTACAAGCTTTTTAAAATTGTTATTATTAGCAAGTAAAAGTGAGGTCTTCCTACAAGATGGAAGGAGAGAGTGAATCAGGCCAGAGCACCAGGGTGGGGTCTTAAATGGGTCCTAATAGGCCATTGGGCCATCTGCTTAGCAACACATTTCTGGACTAAAAGAGAGGAGGAAAGAGAGATTTGGAAAGAGAGGCCAAGCAGAGCATTTATACAGTTGGGCTGGATTCCAGCATGTGTCGGTGCCAAGAGCGGAGCTCTGCTGCCAAGAAAACAAACAAGGGCACTTTTAAAAGCCTCTGGAGAGTGATTTTTTCCCTCTACCCCCTGCAAACTCTCTACCCTGGCTGCAAGTGATCGCTTTTGCATCTTTTACGCAAAATTTTGTCTTTTAAAATGATTTTCCTCTTTCTTAGGATGCATCTGCACTGTTGAATGAATGTAATTTGACACCACTTTAATTGCCTTGGCACAATGCTATACATTTGTAGTTTGATGAAACACAAGCCTTCTTTGGACGAGAACTGCAATTTCTAAGATTCCATCGCATTGAGAAATGTCAGTTAAGTTGTTATCAAACTGCATTAACCCTACAGTGTAGCTGGACCCTCCGTTTGGCATCCTGTTAGTGACATACACATGTGTAAGTCAAGCTACACATGCAGGGTAGATTTTTCACCATATTCTGCTGATAGCAGTGGCAGCAGAGCTGCTCATATACAGGATGCAGACGCATAACTTCCTTTTTTCAAAACTTAATAAAACCCATTGTAAGAATCAGAATTTTTTTATAATACTTCAAAAATAAAGCCTGACTGTTCATTGGAGGGAAGAATAGTAGAGGCCAAGATGAAGTATTATCGCCACATCATGAGAAGTAAGGAAAGCTTAGAGAAGACGGTTCCGGCCCAGTGTATCTTTCCGAACGGATCTCCCTCTACGTCCCACCTCGGAACCTAAGATCCTCTGGGGAGGCCCTGCTCTCGACCCCGCCTTTATCACAAGTGAAATTGGCGGGGACGAGGAGCAGGGCCTTCTCGGTGGTGGCCCCCCACCTGTGGAACTCCCTCCCCGGGGAAATTAGATCGGCAACGTCCCTTCTTTCATTTAGGAAAAAGTTGAAAACCTGGATATGGGACCGGGCATTTGGACACCCTGGCAGCTAAAGAAAGACCTGATGACGAGCTGGAATTTGACGAGACGGAATGGATTTACGAAACTCCGAACGCTGAGCTCAGGATTAGTCTACTACTGTGTTATTGTATTATTGTGTATTGATGATTTTAATTTTTAATTTGTAACTGTTTAATTTGTTTATATATATGTGTATATGTGACAAAGGCATCGAATTGTGCCTTCCTCTGTAAGCCGCCCTGAGTCCCCCCCCCCCCCCGGGGGTGAGAAGGGCGGGGTAAAAGTGACGGAAATAAATAAAATAATAAATAAGACAATGATGCTGGGGAAAAAGGAAGGAAAAAGAAAGAGGGGCTGACCAAGGGCAAGGTGGTGGATGGTATCCTTGAAGTGACTGGATTGACCTTGAAGGAGTTGGGGGTGGTGACGGCCGACAGGGAGCTCTGGTGTGGGCTGGTCCATGAGGTCACGAAGAGTTGGAAACAACTGAACGAATGAACAACATGCTCAGTGTACTGCTGTTTCTCTTTATATTGGTCCACACTAAAGATAAGACTGATGTTCAAAATGACTAAAAGTCACTGTTTTTTGTTATTCCACCAGACATAACTTTCCTGAGAGCATATGCTCCCAGATCACACAACTACATCAGAGCACTGTCTCCAAGCGTGCACCTACAACAGGCATGAGCAAACTTTTTTTGGCCTCAAAGTAGGCTTCTTGATTTATTGGGAACTAGAACCTTGGTTCCTCAGAGTCCCAGTCCAGCAACTAAACCACTATACTTTATTTTCTCCAAATATAATGCATATTCCATTTTATTATGACTTGTTAAACTTCCCCACGTACATTTCCCAGACTTATGCATGAAGCCATTTCATAACATCATTCCATAGGCTGTGATTAAAGAATATTAGCTGGATCTGTAATTACATTTGCAATACATCTTTATGGAGTTTTGCAATGGAGGAAAATGCAACAGGTTAATAGCTTCACAAATGACTGAATTCTGCATTCAAGGAAATAATCATAAGCGAGGAGAGAGAGGAAAAAACACTTTACCTTTTAGCCTAGTGCCATTTCCACATAGCTGCAAGTCTTTACTGGCACACGTGTAGTATATGTCGATGTAAAAGCAGATAATGTGGTCTATAACCCAATGCAGGTAGATCCCACAGTGTCTGAATCATGAATTTGTAGTTTGCCATGCAGATGAAGGTAACAGTTAATATCCTTTATCTGGAATGCTTGTGATAAGAAATGTTTTGGATTTTATACTATCTATATATATAAAAATGCTCTGTGCATAATGAGTGCCTTCAAAACAAAAGAACCAATGAACGAAATCACACCAAATTTGGCAATAAAATGTCTCACAACACAAGGAGTGACCATCACTCAAAAAATTATGATTTTGTTATTTGGGAGTTGTAGTTGCTGGGATTTATAGTTCACCTACAATCAAAAAGCATTCTGAACTCCATCAACGATGGAATTGAACCAAACTTGGCACAAAGAACTCCCATGAAAACACTAGAAGGGTTTGGTGGGCATTGGCCTTGAGTTTGGGAGTTGTAGTTCACCTACATCCAGAGAGCACTGTGGACTCAAACAATGATGGATCTGGACCAAACTTGGCACGAATATTCCATATGCCCAAATATAAACACAGATGGAGTTTGGGGGAAATAGACCTTGACATTTGGGAGTTGTTACTGGGATTTATAGTTCACCTACAATCAAGGAGCATTCCGAACCCCACCAACGATGGAATTGGGCCAAACATCCCACACAGAATCCCCATGACAAACAGAAAATACTTTGTTTTCTGGTGGTCTTTGGTGACCCTTCTAACACCCCCTTGGTGACCCCCCCCCTTCCAGGTCTTGACTTTCCAGGTTGAGAAATGCTGTCTTAAGGCCATCCAGTCCAACTTCCTTCACCAGGGCAAGAAAACATAATCAAAGCCCTCCTGACAAAGGGCCATCCAGCCATTCACACACACACATGTATATGACAGATGCAGTATCATAGATTTGAAAAAGACCCCTAAGGAAGGACAATTATATGGTGCATGTTCCAGAGTAGGCAAACCAGACAATGTCCACATCAACACTGGCAAAAAAAACAAAAAAAAAAAAACAGCAAGAAATACTGTTTACCTACAAGCATCAAGACATTACATATATTAGAAACCAACACTTACTTTATTTCCCAGATCACCAGACTGGGCCACAGCAACGTGTGGCAGGGGACCGCTAGTTTTCATATAACCATGTAATGGTTTCATATAACCATATAACCATGTAATGGAAATCTAACCACAAAATTCATCTATGTTTCATATACCCCTTACAGACACGTTTAAGATAATTTTATATGATTTTTTTTCATAATGTTGTGCACAAAACAATGTTTGTGTACATTGAACCATTTGAAAGCAAAGATACTGCTATCACAGCCGCCCATGTAGACAATGCTGGATTTTGGAATATTTTGGATATTTCACTTTTGAATAATATATTTTATTTTTATTTTGTGTCGAAAGCATTGCATAAATAAATAATTATAAAACTGATAAAATAGAGGGAGCACAAGCTGCAAAATAATTCTAGACCAAAATGGGCAATAGCATTGTCTGTAGCTTTAAACAGTTATTCCTCTGTGCATGAGGCAGGACACTGTGGGCAAGCATACAGATGTTGAATTGTTTGTTCTGCTCCATAGTTGCACAAAGTGGAGGATTCTTCTAGTCGGTGACATTTTGCCAGGTTGTCTTTTGATCCATTTCTGAGTCTGCTCGGGGACTTCCAAGTTGACCATTCTTGTTTTGCCCCTGGAGGAAGACCCACATGGGAGGCCATCCAGTTGGAATTGCTTGATTTTGCTGCCCAGAGGGATATTCTTGCTGTTGCAGGAGGAACATTTACAGGAGTGGTAATTCTCATGCAACTTTTCCTTGATTTAAGTCGACTGGATGACACAGCTGGCCTGGACCCTTTCTAGTCAGGTTTCTGCCCTGGCCATGGGACGGAGACAGTCCTGGTTGCCATTACGGATGAACTCTGTCGCCAGTCTGACAACGGTGGATCCGCGCTACTGGTACTTCTCGACCTTGCATTTGACACCGTCGACTACGATCGAATGATTCACCATCTTGCCATGTCCGGAGTTCGTGGTCAGGCCCTCAATTGGTTCAACTCATTTCTCCGGAACCGGAGTCAACGCGTGGAGTACATGGATCAAGTCTCCGATAGATCCCCCCTCCTATGTGGGGTCCCCCAAGGTGCAATTCTCTCTCGTCTTCTCTTCAATATTTACGTTAGACCCCTTGCTAGTTTGGCTCGGAGTTTCGACCTGGACTGCTACCAATATGCAGATGATACCCAACTTCTTCTGCGTCTGGAGCCTGGAGCAACGTCAATTCCAGACAATTTCACCCTATGTCTGGAAGCTCTGTCAAACTGGCTAAGTGCTAGCAGACAGAAGGCGAACCTGGCAAAGACTGAGATTCTCTGGCATGGCCGCCCGGCAGGTCTGACTCCTCCATTACCCACCTTCGATGGTGCCGCCCTATCTCCATCGACCACTGTTAAGAGCTTAGGTGTCATCCTGGATTCACAGCTGACAATGGAAGCTCAGGTCGCTGCTGCCAGCAAACAGGCCTTTTTCCATCTACGACAAGCGAGGCAACTGGCACCCTACCTATCTGACGAGGCTCTGGCAACTGTCGTCCATGCCACGGTCACGTCTAGGCTGGACTATTGCAACGCCCTGTATGTGGGCCTTCCGATGTCTACGACCCGAAAGCTTCGTATTGTTCAGAATGTGGCAGTCAGGTTACTCACAAGAACGCCCATGAGATGCCATATAACACCAGTGCTGCAACATTTACATTGGCTTCCAACTGAGTACCGTGGCCTGTATAAGATGCTAGTTCTGACCTTTAATACTCTTTATGGTCGGGGTCCATTGTACCTTAGGGACCCCCTCTCCTTCTCCCATCATCGGAGGTCGCAACGACCAGCCCAACGTGACTTACTCCATATACTGGGTCCTAGAGAAGTGCACTTGGAAAGGACCAGGCGCAGGTGGGCTTTCTCTATTTCTGCCCCTGCCTTGTGGAATTCCTTGCCGCCCTACATGAGAGCCATGCGTGACTTAGGGCCTTTTACTCTCGCACTTAAGACCAGGCTTTTTACTAGAGCATTCGATCTCTGTTGATTTTTAATTTTTGTATGTATGTATTTTATCTTTTGTAATTTAGCTGTAAATCGCCTAGAGCATTCTCAGATGGAGGGCGATTAATAAGTTATTAAATGATGATGATGATGATGATGATGACTGGGAGGTGGCTGATAGCCATACAGTGAATGGCTTTCACAGTGTTCAACCTTATTTCTCTCCCAATTGGCATCAACTTCCCATCACACATGAGGAGGGGCAATGCCAGCTAGCTTATGAAGTCTATCAACAGCTGTAGGTTTGAGATAGGCTGTGATTATTCTACATGTTTCATTTAATGCTATAGTCACCTTCTTTACACGGGTAGATTTATGCCAGACAGGGCAGGCCTACTTAGCAGTTGAATAAGACAAGACTAGGGCTGATGTTCTTATTAATTTTGGGTCTGCACCCCATGCGCTATTAGTAAGTTTCCTCAAGATGTTATTGTGTGCAGCTACTTTGTGCTTGCTGTTAGAGCAGTGTTTCCTAAATGTTAATGTTCAATCAAAGGCAGTGGCTCTCAACTTTCCTAATGCCGCAACCCCTTAATACAGTTCCTCATGTTGTGGTGACCCCCAAGCATAACATTATTTTCATTGCTACTTCAAAACTGTCATTTTGCTACTATTATGAATTGTGATGTAAATATCTGATGTGCAGGATGTATTTTTCATTCACTGGACCAAATTTGGCACAAATCCCCGAAAAGCCCATATTTGAATACTGATGGGTTTGAGGGGTGGGGTGTGTGTGTGATTTTGTCATTTGGGAGTTGTTGTTGCCTGGGATTTATAGTTCACCTACAACCAAAGAACATTCTGAAGTCCACCAACGATGGAATTGAGCCAAACTTGGCACACTGAACTCCCATGACCAACAGAAAATACTGGAAGAGTTTGGTGGGTATTGACCTTGAGTTTTGGAGCTGTAGTTCGTCTAAATCCAGAGAGCACTGTGGAGTCAAACAATGATAGATCTGGACCAAACTTTAATAGCTGTAATTTTGCTACTGTTATGAATTGTAATGTAAATATTAGGGCTGGGCAATTCGTTTCGTTAATTCGTAATTCGTTAAAAAATTCGTTAATTTTTGAATTACGAAACGATTACAAAACTTTTTTTTTAACCTGGAAGTGTTTTTAAATATCGAAACGGCAGGCGCCAAAAAATTTTGTATTTCCGTCCATTTCGGAAATACGTAAGATGGCCGCCTGCCGATGCTTGCTGAGAGGGCGAGCTTTTACTTTTCCTTGGAAGGGAGAAGGGCGAGCGAGCGGCGAGCGAGAGGGGCGAGCGAGCGGCGAGCGAGAGGGTCCGCCAGAGTGAGTGCCTGCCTTCCCTCCTTAATAATAATTAATAATAATTAATCCCTATTCTACTAAATTAATAATTAAATTTAAAAAATATTGAAAAAATATTGAAAAAAAAGGGCGCCATCTTTACAAAATGTTTTGTAAATATTTACGAAATTTCGTAAATACCGAACTTTTTTTTTGGAAAATTTTGTAATTATTTTAAATATCGAAACAAAAAAAACCCCCAAATACAAATCGATTTTAGAAACAAATTTTTGCGTTGTTACCCAGGCCTAGTAAATATCTGATATGCAGGCTGTATTTTCATTCACTGAATCAAATTTGGCACAAATATTCCATATGCCAAAATTTGAATACTGGTGGAGTTTGTAGGGTGGGTTGAATTAGGCATAGTTCACCTACAATCAAAAAGCATTCTGAACCCCACCAATAATATAATTGAGCCAAACTTGGCACACTGAACTCCCATGACCAACAGAAAATACTGGAAAGGTTTAGTGGGTATTGACCTTGAGTTTTGGAGATGTAGTTCGTCTAAATCCAGAGAGCACTGTGGAGTCAAACAATGATAGATCTGGACCAAACTTGATACGGATACCCAATATACCCAAATGTGAATACTGGTGGAGTTTGGGGAATATAGACCTTGACATTTGGGAGTTGTACTAGTTGCTGGGATTTATAGTTCACCTACAATCAAAGAGTGCTCTGAATCACACCAACGATAGAAATGGTCCAAACTTCCCACATGTTGGGGTTCAGCCTGATCCTGATCTGTGTGAACCGGATTCTCTGATAGTTTTTCCAACTGAGCAAGCTCTCCCTGACAGTGTGGAATCTGTTGTTGATGCTGAGGTCAGTGGCGAGGAAAGTGAAACTGAAGAGCTAGAGGAAAATGTTTTGGAAGCTAGCCGTGATATCTCTCCACCTGGGTTTTTTAATGAGGACCAAAGAGAACAGATAGTTAGAGACAGAAATGTTTCACAGTTTCTACGAAGGTCAAATCGTTTACAGGAGAGACAGGCCCAGGCTTCAAAGTCAAGGGGCGTTTCAAAGAATATCTTCTTTGGTTTAAGCCCACCCCCCACCCCCCGGGTGTCTCTTTAGATCAAGCAACGTTTGGGACTGTGGCTGTGCCTTGGCAGAATTCCTGTGTTCTATGGCCGGTAATCCCAGAGGCTTCTAGTTTTCAAGTTCATGGTTAGCGAGAGGCTAACAGGTTCCTGGTTCGTGTATTGTGGCTTTTGGAATTTTGCTCAAGTTCAGAGATTCTACTGACTGCTGTGTTTCTATTGTGGCTTTTTGACTTTGCATTTACCTTTCTTTTGTAACCAATTTTTCATCAATAAACAAGGATTGTTTGTCTTACAGTCCAGTGTGGTGGATTTAATCTTATGGTCCCGTTTCTTGATCTGGGATGCAACACCACACAGAATTATTTATTTACATTTATTTACGGTATTTGTATACCGCTTTTCTCACCCTGAGGGGGACTCAAAGCAGTTCCCATAACCGTCAGAAAATACTGGAAGGATTAGGGATGAACTGACAGTGGTTTAGAGGAGATGTAGTTCACCTACATCTAGAAAGCACTGTGAACCCAAACAACTATGCCAAAGGGATTCTCAAGAGCGCCCCTGGGCAAAATCAACTATACTGCAAATGCTTACTTTGCGTAATAGGTTGAACCACCCCTGACTGGGCGACTTGGAAGGCGCCAAACAGACTGCGCTCTGGCACCACGAGATGCAGAGCCAACCTTAAGAAATGGGGCTACAAAGTGGAATCCACGACGTGCAAGTGTGGAGAAGAGCAAACCACTGACCACCTGCTGCAATGCAACCTGGGCCCTGCGACATGCACAATGGAGAACCTTCTTGCGGCAACACCAGAGACACTCCAAGTGGCCAGATACTGGTCAAAGGACATTTAATCAACTACCAAGTTTGCAAACTTTGTGTTTTGTCTGTTTGTGTGTTTGCTTTGTTAAAAATGTAATACAAATGTCTGGTTGCTCCTGACATGATAAATAAATAAGCAGCCATACTCTATCCAAGGTGTTCCATCTTTCAGTATTCAAATGCGTCTCTCAACAACTACTAATTCAGCAAAACGATAATGGTAGGGTCTAACCAGTTTGGGTTGCAGTTGTTGGAAAAGCTTCCCCATGTTCAACATTTCTCTGCATGAAGAATAGTAGTACAATAGGGTGAGAATTAAATTTCAGTGCTTCTCTTGATGAGCTAATTTTAAAGAATGCATTAACTTTTCATTATATGTGATAAAAATATTCATTCCTGAGAAATATTCATTCCATATGACCAGTGAACATCTTGATTGCTTCTCAAGGGGAAAAAAAGATATCATCTGTATGCATAATACCACCACGGTATATTCCAAAATGAAGGAGGATTCTAGGTACACCCACAAATTACAAACAGAATTCATATCATGTTGTCGAAGGCTTTCATGGCTGGAATCACTGGGTTACTGTGCATTTTCCGGGCTGTATGGCCATGTTCCAGAAGCATTCTCCCCTGACGTTTCACCCACATCTATGGCAGGCCTCTTCTGTGGTATCATGTTGTCGAAGGCTTTCATGGCTGGAACCACTGGGTTACTGTGCATTTTCCGGGCTGTATGGCCATGTTCCAGAAGCATTCTCTCCTGACGTTTCACCCACATCTATGGCAGGCATCTTCTGTGGTATCATGTTGTCGAAGGCTTTCATGGCTGGAACCACTGGGTTACTGTGCATTTTCCGGGCTGTATGGCCATGTTCCAGAAGCATTCTCTCCTGACGTTTCACCCACATCTATGGCAGGCATCTTCTGTGGTATCATGTTGTCGAAGGCTTTCATGGCTGGAATCACTGGGTTACTGTGAGTTTTCCGGACTGTATGGCCATGTTCCAGAAGCATTCTCTCCTGAACTTTCACCCACATCTATGGCATGCCTCTTCTGTGGTATCATGTTGTCGAAGGCTTTCATGGTTGGAACCACTGGGTTACTGTGAGTTTTCCAGGCTGCCTGGCCATGTTCCAGAAGCATTCTCTCCTGAACTTTCACCCACATCTATGGCAGGCCTCTTCTGTGATATCATGTTGTCGAAGGCTTTCATGGCTGGAACCACTGGGTTACTGTGAGTTTTCCAGGCTGCCTGGCCATGTTCCAGAAGCATTCTCTCCTGACCTTTCACCCGCATCTATGGCAGGCCTCTTCTGTGGTATCATGTTGTCGAAGGCTTTCATGGCTGGAATCACTGGGTTACTGTGAGTTTTCCAGGCTGTCTGGCCATGTTCCAGAAGCATTCTCTCCTGACCTTTCACCCGCATCTATGGCAGGCATCTTCTGTGGTATCATGTTGTCGAAGGCTTTCATGGCTGGAACCACTGGGTTACTGTGAGTTTTCTGGACTGTATGGCCATGTTCCAGAAGCATTCTCTTCTGACATTTCACCCACATCTATGGCAGGCATCCTCAGAGATTGGGAGGTCTGTTGGAAACTAGGAAAAGGAGGTTTATATATCTGTGAAATCATGTAGGGTGGGAGAAAGAACTCTTGTCTGTTGGAGGCAAGTGTGAATGCAGCAATTGGGCATCTTGATTAGCATTGAAAAGCCTTGCAGATCCAAAGCTTGGCTGCTTCCTGCCAGGGGGAATCCTTTATTGAGAGGTGATTCGCTTACCCTGATTGTTTCTTGTCTGGAATTCTCCTATATTTGAGATGTTGTTCTTTCTGCCATAGATGTGGGTGAAATGTCAGGAGAGAATGCTTCTGGAACATGGCTGTATATCCTGGAAAATCCTCAAATTCATACCTTACGAACCTTAATTTTATCACATTCGTATTTTTATTTGAAACTAGACACAGCTGACTAATCAGTCAATTATTTTGTTTATCCCCTACCTTTACTCCGAGACTGAGAGAGACTCCTTGCTAACAGAGGAAGGAGGGTTAATATTTTATACTGTTCTTTCCAATTACTGACCAGAAAATTCCAGAGGTCATTCTAAAATCCATTATGCTAAAGATGAATCTTCTTTTGAGATAAACTTGCATAAACAAAGCATTATTTATTCTTGCAATATCAGCATTCTTGCAATATTTCCCTGTTTTAACCCCAGCCTTGTCTGTTTCCCCACCAAACCACTTTCATGCTTACAGTAGTTAACTGTTAAAAGAATACTTACACGCAAAGGCCTAAAGAATGTGAAAAAGAATACACTTAGAGTAGTGTTTTTCAACCTTCCTAATTCTGCGACCCCTTAATACAGTTCCTCATGTTGTGCTGACCCCCAACAATAAAATTATTTGAGTTGCTACTTCATAACTGTAATTTTGCTACTGTTGTGAATCGCAATGTAAACACCTGATACGCAGAATATATTTTCATTCACTGGACTAAATTTGGTACAAATACTCGTTACATACACATTTGAATTCTGGTGGGTTCGGAGGGGATTAATTTTGTCATTTGGGATTTGTATTTGCTGGGATTTATAGTTCGCCTACAATCAAAGAGCATTCTGAACTCCACCAATGATGGAATTGAATCAAACTTGGCACACAGAACTCCCACGGCCAACAGAAAATACTGGAAGGTTTTGGTGGACATTAACCTTGAGTATTGGAGTTGTAGTTCCCCTACATTCAGAGAGCATTGTGGACTCAAACAATGTTTGACCTGGACCAAACTTGGCACGAATACTCAATATGTCCAAATGTGAAAACTGGTAGTATTTGGGGATAATAGAGTTGACATTTGGGAGTTGTAGTTGCTGGGATTTATAGTTCACCTACAATCAAAGAGCATTCTATTTATATATTTGTTGTGTCAGGACAACCAGTCAAATTATATTACATTTCTAACAGAACAAAGCAAACAAACAGACAGACAAAATACAAAATTCTGAACATTCTGAGCATTCTGAACTCAACCAATAATGGAATTGAACCAAACATGGCATACAGGACTCCCATGACCAAGAGAAAACACTGGAAGGGTTTGGTGGGCATTGACCTTCAGTTTGGGAGTTGCAGCTCACCTACATCCAGAGAGCACTGTGGACTCAAAAAATGATGGATCTGGACCAAACTTGGCATAAATATTCCATATGCCCAAATATGAACACAGATGGAGTCTAGGGGAAATAGACCTTGACATTTGGGTATTGTAGTTACCGGGATTTATAGTTCACCTACAACCAAGCAGCATTCTGAACCCCACCCATGACAGAATTGGGGAACTTCCCACAAAGAACCCCCATAACCAACAGAAAATACTTAATGCCATCCAGTCCAACTCCCTTCACCCGGGCAAGAAAACGTAATCAAAGCCCTCCTGACAGGCCCGTAGCCAGGATTTTGATTCGGGGTGGGGTGGGGTGAGTTTGGTTCAGGGGTGGGGGCTGAGTCTGAGTGAAAGAGGGTCTACCCTAGAAAACCTTTTGTATCGTTACCCCAATACCCCCATGCATATGGGATATATTGAGCATGGTGATCAGATCATGATATAAATAAACATAACAGGTTAAATAATGTACCAATAAGGCCTTTTCGTGGACCACCATGAGAATTTCGGGGGGGGGGGGAGCTGAGGCCCCTCAAGCCCCCCCCCCCCCGGCTGCATGCCTGCCTCCTGACAAAGAGCCATCCAGTCATAGATATAGATAGGTGTATATGATTCACACACACACACACAGATATAGTATCATAGATTTGAAAGGGACCCCTAAACATCCCACCAATGATATAATTGGGCCAAACTTCCCAAACAGAACCCCCATGACCAACAGAAAATACTGTGCTTTCTTATTGTCTTTGGTGACCCTTCTGACACCCTCTTGCAACCCCCCCCCCCCCAGGGATCCCAACCCCCAGGTTGAAAAACACTGATTTAGAGACTCAAACCCAAAGATGTGCATGCAGGAGACTAGTTTTATGTAGTTAAAATTACAACATCTCTTGCTGCCGCTACTGAACCAAAATTTTGTTATAGTATAATATGTATACGTATAAAGGGCCTATGCTTTATATAGAGGGATTGATAATGCCAAAAGAACTGGCAAGCAATAAGAGTCCACTAGGTTCTTGTGGGTTTTTTCAGGCTATAGAGCCATGTTCTAGAGGCATTTCTCCTGACGTTTCGCCTGCATCTATGGCAAGCATCCTCAGAGGTAGTGATTCCAGCCATGAAAGCCTTCGACAATACAAGAAGAGTCCACTTAAGCTGAATTGAAAACTTGACTAAACCACAGACATTTTTGGCTCAGGTTCATAGAAGAGAAAAGGCCAAACCATTTTTCTTTCTTTCTCCTGTGGGTTTCAGATATGTTTCTTTGATGTGACACTTCACATTGAGAAGAGTAGAAGATACAGGAAACTGTTTTGTAAAATTTAGCCTTAAATGTGCATTTCTTTGGGCACTGATGCCCCAGTAGTTCCCAAAATCCAGCCGCCTGATTCTTGCCTTGCACAGGTTTTTTAAAAAAATTATGTGCATTCATTAAAAATTTGGAGCCCCGGTGGCACAGTGGGTTAAACCCTTGTGCCAGCAGGATTGAAGACTGACAGGTCGCAGGTTCGAATCTGGGGAGAGGCGGATGAGCTCCCTCTATCAGCTCCAGCTCCTCATGCGGGGACATGAGAGAAGCCTCCTACAGGGATGATAAAAACATCAAATCATCCAGGTGTCCCCTGGGCAACGTCCTTGCAGACGGCCAATTCTCTCACAACAGGAGCGACTCCTGACATGACCAAAAATTAAAAATTTCACAACTTCGGGAGATCCCTACTTTCCTTTCTCTTTATTCTGACCTTTCAAAATTGCACTTTTATTGCCTTTTCTTTTGCAATTTTGAAGTTCAGAGGTTTTTTTTTAAAAAAAAAATTAAAAAGGGAGTGAGTGGAAACTGCAGACATTCATGTTGGAGCTCAGCCTATAATTGTGTTTAATGATCAGGGTATTCCGGATGTTGGGATTGACAATGATGTTTCTAATGATGAGGTTGCTTTAGATACAGAGAATGACAATGGGATTCCTGTTCAAAGTGTCTTTTCTGATGAGAATGTTCCTGAAGACTTTGGGGATGGTGGTATGGTCCCTGGAAGAGGGTCTGAATTGGTACCAGAGAATTCCCAGGATTTTGAGCCTGAGAAAAGTTCTGCACCTGGGCCAGCTGCAGAAATTAATGAGCTAGTAGATAGAAGGCATGTTTTTAGTCAGCACAGGCAAACAAGCCAATCTCTCAGGCGTTGTGCCAGATTGAGAGAGAGATTGATAACAGAGTCAAGGCTGAAATGAAATCCATTCCTGGCTGCTTGGGACATAGAGTAGATTAGGGGATAAAAGTGCCAAGTACAGAATCTATAGTCAGACGAAGCAATGTTGGAATTGAGTCAAGACATCTTTCCTGGTCCTTGGAAGCCTTGCCTTGGATATATTCATGTGTTAAGTGCCTTGTTTGATTTCATGATTCAAGTTTTGGAGTTTTACCTTGGAAGTTTCTGTATTTGTCTTTCACAAACTCTTATGGACCAATTTCCTGGACTATTTATTTCTGCTTATCTTTTTACCTAATTTGATTTACCTATATGGAGTATTTTTTTACTGATACTGCTTTTTAATTATCTTCAATAAACTGCTTGCATTTTTTACTCAGCTGCGTGGTGTTTAAAATCAGAGGGCATGAATTGTTGCATTCCTGGCCTGGAATGCAACAATTCATGTGGCAAATCTGAAAAAAGATAATTTCAGAACACAGTGTGTGATGAAAAATGAGAAACTGTTGGAGTTCAGCCTGTGATTGTGTTTCAGGATCAGGGTGCTTTGGATGTGGGGGATGATGTTAATGAGGTTCACGATGAGTTTCAAGATGACAATGGTTTGGTCAGTGATATTGATGCAGAGAATGACCAGGATATCCCTGTAGTTTCCCATGAGAATGTCCCTGAGGGGTATGGGGATGTACCTGCAGATATTAATGAGCAAATAGTTGATGAACCAAGATAGCAAATAGATAACGAGCCAAGAGATAGATGAGAAGAGTTCAGTCAAAACAGGAGGGCTGTGCAAAGGCTTAGGCGATCTGCCAGGCTTCGGCAGAAAACAATAACAAAGCCTCAACTAAAGAGAAACCAATTTCTGACTGCTACTGACCTAGCTAACGAGGGGATAAAAGTCTGAAATTTGGGATGTGTAGTCAGATGAAGCATCATTTAGAATCACGCCAAGTTCTCATCCTTGTTTTATGGAAACCTTGCTTTGAAGTTTCATGCTAAGGTATTTCTTGCTCATGGTTTTGGATTCCTATATTTCATGATTGCTTACCCAAGCCTTGGATCAATGTATTCCTGATCTTTTGGATTGTATTGGAGATGTGTGGACTTTGCTTTTATGGACTTTGCTGAACTCTACCTTGGACTAATTTGTTCCTGCTTATCTTCTTACCAAATTGGATTTACCTATTTCTTTTAAGTGCTTTTTTTTTACTTTGCTGCTTTTTACTTATCTTCAATAAAATGATTGTCCCCCCCCCCCCCCCCCCTATTCAACGTTTGGTGTTTAAAGTCAGAGGGCTATTCCTATTCTGGAGTGAAACAGAAACTATATGATTTGCTTGGCACATAATGAGACACAATGCAACAGTAATGTGACACACTCCCTCTCCCTCACCCCATGGGATGAAGTCCTAAGAAACATCCAAGAACATTGGATAATATTGTGGGTTGGGCAGTTTGTTTAAGGTAATAACAAGAGCTGACCAGCGTTCCGCATAGATGCCCAAAGTTCAATATAGTGCAGGTGATGGAAATTAAGAGGTGCAATCACCTGAGCAGATTTTAACTGTGCATGTCTGATTGCTCTCATCAGAAGCTATCCACTTTGTTTTGAGTGGAGAGCCTTCGACTTTTAAACACCTCTAGCTGCCTCTTTTGAGCTCAGTCAAGAAAGGAAGGTGGCCACATCCAGATTCAAAGAGGACACTCTTTTTCCTCTGGGGAAATTGCTTGCACACATCTGAACAACTGGAGCTGGAGCAGTGAAACGAAACCACTGAGCAGAACGCACGGTGCTTCTGGGTGCCGTTTATACAGCAACGGAGCAGGCATTTAATTAATACTCTAAGTGAGCTTCATTTCCCGAGTCCCCCCACAGACATAATTTAATGAACTAGATTGTGGTGTTACGGATGGGCAAACCTGTCAGTTTTGCTCTCTTCTTTCTTCAAATGTCGCATATTTTGGTAAATCCTGATTGAAAAGAAGTGAAATTCTCACCCATCCCTAAATGGAATTCTTTGGCAGGGACTGGCTTTTGCAATGAACGCTCAGAAGAACATAAACTGGCATATAATGATGAAAAAGTGGCTCTTTTGGAAAGCCTTTTCTTTGGCAAAAAGGGTAAGTTATAAATAGTAGGCCTGGGTAACAACGCAAAAATTTGTTTCTAAAATCGATTTGTATTGGGGTTTTTTTTTTGTTTCGATATTTAAAATAATTACAAAATTTTCCCTTAAAAAAGTTCGGTATTTACGAAATTTCGTTAATATTTACAAAACATTTCGTAAAGATGGCGCCCTTTTTTTTCAATATTTTTTCAATATTTTTTCAATATTTTTTCAATATTTTTTCAATATTTTTTCAATATTTTTTCATTTAATTATTAATTTAGTAGAATAGGGAGGAGAGATTATTATTAAGGAGGGAAGGCAGGCACTCACTCTGACGGGCCCGGCTCCTCCGAAGCAATGCGAAATTGGGAGAAGGGCTCCCCAAAGGCCATCTAGCCCAGCCCTCCGCTAAGGAATTGGGAGAACAAAGCACAGCCCTCCGCTAAGGAATTGGGAGAACAAAGCACACCCACCGCAAAGGTGAGGAAGGAGGGATGGGCCGCCTTCCCGCTGAGGGTCGCTCGCCCTCTCACTCGCTTGCTCAGCCGGCGCCTTACCCGCCCTCTCCTCCTCGGGAGAACGAAGTGACGGGCCGCCTTGCTCAGCCGGCGCCTTCCCCGCCCTCTCCTCCTCCTCCTCCTCCTCCTCCTCTTTCAGGCTCTGACTGGCAGAGGAGAGAGAGGAGAGCTCCCAGCAAGCATCTAGCGCCAAGCCATCTTACGTATTTCCAAAATGGACGGAAATACAAAATTTTTTGGCGCATGTCGTTTCAATATTTAAAAACACTTCCGGGTTTAAAAATAAGTTTTGTAATCGTTTTGTAATTGCTAAAATTAACGAATATTTAACGAATTACAAAATTAACGAACGAAACCTCCCAGGCCTAATAAATAGTTTTCTGCAAGA
Source organism: Anolis sagrei (assembly GCF_037176765.1). Taxonomy (NCBI): domain Eukaryota; kingdom Metazoa; phylum Chordata; class Lepidosauria; order Squamata; family Anolidae; genus Anolis; species Anolis sagrei. Next base: position 12,335,666 of record NC_090028.1, on the reverse strand, counting down.
ACTTGATGCCTTGCAAACCATGATGCAGGCCAGTTCTCTGCTCCCAAATCCGATGAATTCCACTTTGATTCACAAAGATGCAGTGGGTCTCCAATGCCCAGTTTGGATGGAACTGATCTCAATTGAAACATCCAAAATCAAGAAACCAGGCACTGTCCAGCAGCTGCTGAGAAACTCTCCCGCCATCTTTAACTGCCATTCCATCAGCTGCTGAGTGGGAGGTAGCCAGCCTACCAATCAGGGACTCTCTAGCAGCCACTGAGAGAGGAATTGCATATCTTCTGTTACATTTTTTTTAGCAGAAGGAAACTTTATTAACTGTGGCAAAAGGGGAAGTAAGATATGTGCACTGGGACTGTGGCGCAGCTGACTGGGAGTAAGCTGCATTAAGATCACTACTGACCAAAAGGTCATGAGTTTGAAGCCAGCCCGGGTGTTGTGACTCAGCTTGACTCTGAGTCTGAAGCTGACTTCTGTGGGCCTTCTGAGTCAGAATTCCTACAGGATTATGAGGAGGAGGATGAGTTACAGATTTCTGTACATGCTTCAGACAGGGCTGACGGTGGGGCTCCAGAAAGAGAATCAGGGGAAAGGAATGTTAGTGAGACTGATAACAAGAGTGAATTCCCACACGGCCAGGTGGAGACGTCTTTTCCTCCCCACAGTGATCCGGTCCAGCTGGACCAAGATAAGAGGTTGCAGACCCTTGAAGATAATGAATTAATGAGCAGGCAAGATCGTCTGCAATTAAGGCTGCCTAGCAAGCGAGAAGCCAAGGGTGCCAAAGGTCAACGCAATGCATTCATGCCTGCAAAGGGTATTTAGCCTTGTAGCTGACAAGCAGGGGTTGTCAGTCCAACGGAGCTCTTCTCATGCAAACTTCTATGGATTAACTTTGGCTTTTAGCAGCACGCTTCTGGCTTCCTGAGTCTGGGATTTGGACCTTGTTTTCAACTGTTTTCCATGGACTCTTGTTTGACCATTGCTAAAGGATTATGCTTTATGTTTTTGCCTTAGGATCTTGGGAACTTTGTCTTGGCATTTAAGCCTTTGCCCTGCCTATGGAACTTCTGCATTTCTTATACTTTGTTTTGATTTTGCCTTTTTCTCAATAAACTACAAAACCTACAGCTTTGGTGTGGTGGTGTCTGGAGCAAGGTGAAAGCTACCCTGAGTTGCAACACCGGGTCTGAGTGAGCTTCTGACCAATTTGTGTAGCTTACTGTCAACCTTTGCAGCTCAATAGATAGTTGCATCTGTCAAGTAGGAAATTTAGGTACTGCTTATGTGGGGAGGCTAATTTACGAGGCCATAAAAATCTCCAGCGAGCATGCGACGAATGAGAAAGTACTTCATCAGTGTCACAAATGGACGGTGAAGCGACAGCTCCCCTGGTGGCCAGAATACCCTCATGAAAAGCTGAAATGTTAAAGAACCTCTGTGTGTCTGTCTATACATGTTGTGTGTCTATGGCATTGAATGTTTGCCATGTATATGTCCATTGTAATCCACCCTCAGTCCCCTGTGAGGTGAGAAGGGCAGAATATAAATAATAATGTGTATGCTATCCGAGACCCTTATCCAGGTGCACAAGTCTGGTCTTTTTTTCTTTCTTTCTTTCTTTGTTTGTTTGTTTGTTTGTTTGTTTACTATATTTTTACCCTGCTCTTCTCAGCCCGAAGGGGACTCAGAGCAGTTTACAGTTATGGCAAAGTTCAATGCCACATTACAAATACAAATAAACAAATACAACACAAGTCAGTGAGAAAATTAAGAAAAGTCTCCACACACAAAAAAAAACCCTCTGAAAAACAAAACAATTCTGGCTAACAGGGGAGCTGTCCCTTCATCGACCATTTGTGACACTGATGAAGTACTCCCTCGTTCTTTGCATACTTGCTGGAGTTTTTTATGGCCTCGTAAATTAGTTAAATTTGCCTCCCCACATAAACGGTACCTACATTTCTTACTTGGCAGATGTCACTGTCTTTCAGGCTGCAAAGGTCGACAGCAAGCTAAACAAAATTGGTTGGAAGCTCACTCCGACGCAGGCTGGCTTTGAACTCATGACCTTTTGGTCAGTAGTAATCTTAATGCAGCTGACTCCCAGCCAACTGAGCTATGTCTGCAAGCTATTCTCATCCTTCTTTTTTCAATTGCAAGATTCTAGGCAAATATTGGCATGAAACCAGAGAAGTGTGAAAGATGGAGGAAAAAACAGGATTAGTTGGTCCCCTTCTGGCACCAACGGCTGCTCTGGCCAGAGAGAAGACAGAGGGGAGCAGAAGACATTTCCATCTTGTCTTTACTAATAATATAATATAGTATATTGTATATACATATAATATTTATAATATTATAATGTAATACAATATAATACTATTAATAATAATTCAATATTATAATTATAATTATATATTTAATTACATGTAATATTACTAATAATATTACAATATAATGGTATGGTGCAATATAGTAATATATACTGATATTGTACTTTGCTAATAATATAATATATTGTATGAAAATATATATTGTAAGCCGCTCTGAGTCCCCTTCGGGGTGAGAAGGGTGGCATATAAGCGTCGTAAATAAATAAATAAATAAATAGTTGGCTGACCCGTTGGCACAGGTATGGTGAATTTATGGGTGACTTTACCACTGTCACTCCTGTAGCTCCTATAAGTGGAAGTGGGGGAGGCAGGTTTCCCAGTGCTGAACCCATGTCCAAATAGGTAGAGCTCCTTTTCAACTTAGACTTGGTTAAAATCCAGAATGTATTTGCCATCCATGACACAGCAAATCATGATAAAATCCACAAAGGGCTATAGTGCTCTCCTGTGTTTTAGTTCCCCCTGTTTATAGGCCTTCCCAATAGTATAGACACCTTCCTTTGTTTTATTTTTTGGGTGGTGCTTATAATCCCTCCAGAGACTAGTCTTAGTTGGCCTATTCCATTTCCCTGTATAGAGCTCTTGCTGGACTCCTCCCTTTTCTGCATTAGAGCTACAGTTAACATACCTACAGATCCAAAACAGGCATTCTTAGCACCTGCATTCATCAGTATTTTTATACGAGCAGTCCAAAGGACAACAGAAGCTTGTGACCAACTTATGCTTCACAAGAAAAAAAATGAGACCGTTTATAACCATTACTTTGCGCCAGAGGCAGGAAGCTGTCAAAGACCTCACAGAGATGAGTGCAACCAGCAAAATCTCCTTTTTGTAATGTATTGTTTTAAGTTACCTTATGATAGTCCCAGGTAGCGTTAACCCTTTATTCATCTTGTTTGCAGTAAACCCATTTTGTTATCTTTTCACTTTGCCTCAAAATGTCTCTGTCTGCTAAGCGTCTTAGTCTTAACAGAAGGTATCAAATATCTCCCGAGTAAAGCCAAAAGTTTTCCCAAAGGCTCGTGCATGGCATCACAGTAAGTCACCCAGTTTGCCCACTTCATGCCACTACAGTCTCCCTCTAGGCTGCCCTACTTTTCATGTATCAACATTAGAGTCGTTGCATTTTTTTGTATCTATGGTGGCACTTTGAGGGCTATACTGCCCCATATGTCATTAAGTCTATCTGTAGTACATCTTTAGGCCTTATGTCCACAGTAGTTAGCATTTCGGCAGTTCCATAATATCTGTTTCTAGTAGAGGACTGCTGTTAAATCTCGGGAAAAGATTGTTAAGGAAGTGGTCTGCAAACACTTAGAAACAAATGCGGTCATTGCTAATAGTCAACATGGGTTTATCAAAAACAAGTCATGCCAGACTAATCTGATCTCTTTTTTCGATAGAGTTACAAGCTGGGTAGATGCGGGGAATGCCGTGGATGTAGCTTACCTGGATTTTAGTAAGGCCTTTGAGAAGGTCCCCCACGACCTTCTGGCAAGGAAACTAGTCCAATGTGGGCTAGGCAAAACTACGGTGGGGTGGATCTGTAATTGGTTAAATGGACGAACCCAGAGGGTGATACTCCCCAATGCTTCCTCTTCATCCTGGAAAGAAGTGACGAGTGGAGTGCCGCAGGGTTCCGTTCTGGGCCCGGTCTTGTTCAACATCTTTATTAATGACTTAGATGAAGGGCTAGAAGGCAGGATCATCAAGTTTGCAGACGACACCAAATTGGGAGGGATAGCCAATAGTCCAGAGGACAGGAGCAGAATTCAAAACGATCTTGACAGATTAGAGAGATGGGCCAAGACTAACAAAATGAAGTTCAACAGTGACAAATGCAAGATACTCCACTTTGGCAGGAAAAACGAAATGCAAAGATACAGAATGGGGGACAATGCCTGGCTCGAGAGCAGTACGTGTGAAAAAGATCTTGGAGTCCTCGTGGACAACAAGTTAAACATGAGCCAACAATGTGATGTGGCGGCAAAAAAAGCCAATGGGATTTTGGCCTGCATCAATAGGAGCATACTGTCTAGATCTAGGGAAGTAATGCTACCCCTCTATTCTGCTTTGGTTAGACCACACCTGGAATATTGTGTCCAATTCTGGGCACCACAATTCAAGAGAGATATTGACAAACTGGAATGTATCCAGAGGAGAGCGACTAAAATGATCAAGGGTCTGGAGAACAAGCCCTATGAGGAGCAGCTTAAAGAGCTGGTCATGTTTAGCCTGAAGAAGAGAAGGCTGAGAGGAGATATGATAGCCATGTATAAATATGTGAGAGGAAGCCACAGGGAGGAGGGAGCAAGCTTGTTTTCTGCTTCCTTGGAGACTAGGACGCGGAACAATGGCTTCAAACTACAAGAGAGGAGATTCCATCTGAACATGAAGAAGAACTTCCTGACTGTGAGAGCCGTTCAGCAGTGGAACTCTCTGCCCCGGAGTGTGGCGGAGGCTCCTTCTTTGGAAGCTTTTAAGCAGAGGCTGGATGGCCATTTGTCAGGGGTGATTTGAATGCAATATTCCTGCTTCTTGGCAGAATGGGGTTGGACTGGATGGCCCAGGAGGTCTCTTCCAACTCTTTGATTCTATGATTCTATGATTCTATGTTACATTACTCTATAGCAGAGCTGGCAAAGAAATCCGTGCATAATGGGACCAATGCACAATACATCACATCCAACCTGATGACATAGGACACCAATGCACATTGGATGCATACCCTTGCCAGTGTGGTGTCACGCATATTTGCAATTCACTAACAGGTTTTCTTAGTGTCTCTGCTCTATAGTTATGCATATGTAAAGTTACATAATATAGATGGTGATATAGGATTTCCAGTGGCAGTTGGTAGTTCTCACAGCTTTAAAATATGCATGCATGAGATCTCTATCAATTGTATATACAGATGATGTATTTCTAGTTAATATATGTTAATATGTGTTCTGTATATGCAGACTTCAAAGAGACTGATGGAGTGCTACTCAGAGTTATGCATATGAGCAAAGACATCTGGGGACAGCACAATGTAAAAAATAGCAAGCAAGAGGGGGGCAGAAGGCATCTGCTGGAATTCAATGGAAGCAATCTGGACACCACTGAGTTCATCCTAAGTCTGCAACTAAAGGTATAATATTAGTGGTGACCATGTACATCTTTTCTGAAGGATTCTGAGCGACTTACTTTCGTTCTTTGTGAAGCAGTGCTTGCAAACAAGCTATTCATACAGTGGTCAGCCAAATGGCAAGCAGAATACACCAGCATGTTCCTACTTCTGTTCAGATACTTCTATTCAGATACAGCTGATGGGCACAACCTGGGGATCAAAACCAGATACAGTGAAGACATCTGACCTTGAGCTATGTTACTCTGCTGCTGAGTATGCATACCCAGTGTGGAACACATCTCACCACGCTAAAACAGTGGATGTGGCTCTTAATGAGACATGCCGCATTATCAAAGGATATCTACACACTACATCACTGGAAAAATTACACTGCTTAGCCGGTATTGCACTACCTGACATCTGTCAGGAAATAGCAACCAATAATGAAAGGACCTTACTTACTTACTTAGGCGATCCCTCATTGCCTGAGTAGGATAGTCTTCCAGGATCAATGTCTTGGTGGTGGGTCCGTAGGTGACTGTGGAGCCCTATTCTTGATCTGCATCTTCTCCCACAGTGAGGGCATTGGTGTCCAGGTGGAAGGCAGTCCCGGTTGGGGTTGTTTTGATGCACCTTCCTCTTGGCATGTTTCTCTTTTTCGCCCTCCATTCGTGCCTCTTCAAATTCTACAGCACTGCTGGTCATAGCTGACCTCCAGCTAGAGCGCTCAAGGCTTCCCAGTTCTCAGTGTCTATGCCAGGGTTTTTAAGGTTGGCTTTGAGCCCATCTTTAAATCTCTTTCCCTGCCTGCCAACATTCCGCTTTCTGTTCTTGAGTTCAGAGTAGAGCAACTGCTTTGGGAGACGGTGGTCGGGCATCTGGACAACGTGGCCAGTCCAGCGGAGTTGATGGCGGAGGACCATCGCTTCAATGCTGGTGGTCTTTGCTTCTCCCAGCACGCTGACATTTGTCTGCTTGTCTTCTCAAGAGATTTGCAGGATTTTTCGGGGGCAACGCTGATGGAATCATGCTAGGAGTTGCATGTGACGTCTGTAGATAGTCCACATCTCGCAGGCATATATCACGGTTGGGAGAACAAAAGCTTTATAAACAAGCACCTTGGTATCCCTACAGATGTCCTGGTCCTCAAACACTCTCTGCTTCATTCGGAAAAATGCTGCACTCGCAGAGCTCAGGCAGTGTTGAATTTCAGTGTTGATGTTGACTTTGGTGGAGAGGTGGCTGCCAAGGGAGCGGAAATGATCAACATTTTCTAATTTTACACCATGATCAAAGGTCTGGAGAACAAGCCCTATGAGGAGCGGCTTAAGGAGCTGGGCATGTTTAGCCTGAAGAAGAGAAGGCTGAGAGGAGATATGATAGCCATGTATCAATATGTTAGAGGAAGCCACAGGGAGGAGGAAGCAAGTTTGTTTTCTGCTTCCCTGGAGACTAGGACGCGGAACAATGGCTTAAAACTACAAGAGAGGAGATTCCATCTGAACACGAGGAAGAACTTCCTGACTGTGAGAGCTGTTCAGCAGTGGAACTCTCTGCCCCGGAGTGTGGTGGAGGTTCCTTCTTTGGAAGCTTTTAAACAGAGGCTGGATGGCCATCTGTCAGGGGTGATTTGAATGCAATATTCCTGCTTCTTGGTAGGGGGCTGGACTGGATGGCCCATGAGGTCTCTTCCAACTCTTTGATTCTATTATTCATTAAGCTGTATTTCTGGCATTGGAGAGGGATTGGCTGGTGCCTGCAGGAAGAGCGCTTTGGTTTTCTCAATGTTCAATGACAGACCGAGCTTTTTGTATGCTTCTGCGAAGGTGTTTAGAGTGGCTTGTAGGTCTTCTTCTGACTGTGCACAGACAACGTTGTCATCAGCATACTGGAGTTCTATAACAGATGTTGTAACCTTGGTTTTGGCTGAAATATATGGAATCTGAAAGTTACTCTGAATGGTTTGAGGGTCTCACATGTAATATATATTTGAGCTTCTTAGATCTCATATGGAATTTTCTTCCACCCCATTATTAAACAAGTTCTCTTCCTCACACATTCCACTCTTTCAGTTTGCAGAAGAGAATTAAAAGGTAGGACAAAAAAGCACTTAATTCTTCTTTTACTTGCCAGACCTTCCATCTGCCAGATCATTTCCCTATAATCATAGGCAAGGGGCTTGAAAAGGGGCAAGCACTTTGGCTACGTATGCCAACAAGGCATGCCAGGGAGCGTCTTGGCCATGACCCCACTATTCAAACATGGCCTAGAGATAAAGCAAACTGCCAAATGACTATTTGCGCTAATTAGAATTGGCTGGCTCAACCTTCTTGGTACAGTTATTACTGTGTTTCTCCAAAGCACAATCCCTCCCCAGTTGTTGGGCACCACACCCAGTAGAAACAACCTTTGAGTCCTCAAAGAAGAAACCAAGCCATGATTGAACCAGCATAGAAGACTAAGTTTGGAGGGCAAAGGAACTGCTGGAAGATCATGAAGGATTCAACTTGTTTCTCCTGAAAAGAAATGTCTGTGTGGTTTTGCAAGCGGTGGCCTCATTTTCCCCAGTTCATTTTGGTGGCACATGGTATTGGTTATGCAATGATGAAACTTATAATTCTGTCTCCTGCCAAGCATAGTGCCAAGAAGCATTACATAAATTTCTCTTTACAACCATCTGCCAGCACATGTTCCATTCCTGGTTCTCCCAGAGGAGATCATTTTTAAGAAGCCAAAATCTGTGGTAGAGAAGAAAAAAACCCACATCAGCTTTATCTTTAAAGGAACACCACGTTTATTGCATTTATAAATGAGCATGATCTAAGTGGTTTGGTTGATGACTTAGGGAAAACAGAAGAAGTTGGACAGCCCACCAAAGGGCAGATTCTGAAACTGAAGCTCTCCTCTGCTTAAGAAATTTGAGAATCACTTTTATTTATCTTACTAGCTTGAGGACCTGGCGCTGCCCGGGTTAGTAGAGAAAGTGGGTAACAGGGGTTCTGTATGCCAAGTTTGGTCTATATTGATCATTGGATGAGGGTTGCATTGTTTTCAGGAAGTGAGTGAAGGTACTGCAAATCCCATCATCCATGGTCCACCCTCCTCCAAGCACAACAAGATGTAGAGTGGGTCATGGGGGCTTTGTGTGCCAAGTTTGGTCTTTATTGGTCATTGGATAAGGGTCGCAGTGGAAGGATACGGAAGCATATCTACATTGAAGAAGGTTAGAATAATGGTTGAAACAGAGTTGGACAGTCTTATGTTGAATTACAGTTTTATGTAAATATTCTAAAACATTTAACCAACTGATACCTCAATTAATGTAATTTTATTGGTATCTATTTTTATTTTGAAATTGACCCGTAAATGCTGCATTTCCCACCCTCGGCTTATATTCGAGTCAATCCATTTCCCCAGTTTTTTGTGGTAAAATTAGGTGCCTCGGTTTATATTCGGGTCAGCTTATACTCAAGTATATACGGTAAGTAAAAAAAAGGAATATTGAGCCAAGTAGACAAGGAATGAAACCATGTGGACTCCCAGTTAATGTATGGGTGTTCACCTAGTTAGTGCTGTTGAAGCTTGGAGCTACAATCCAGCGTTATGTATCAGGCCACTAATTTCTAATCCATGAACTGGACTAATATTCAATTTCTTGCAAATTGATACAGGAAGATGAACAACTGGCAGCTTTTTCTGGCTTCTTTGTGATCTGACCAACCCAGAAAGAGGTGTATAAAGCTGGCCAAGAAGAAATAAGCCCAGTAACAATAGGATGCTCCATTCCATGCCGAGCCCAGATTCCTCTACCTCACCACGAGGAGAAGGGAGTTGACCAGCTAACAAATAGCTCAGAAGGATGAGATCATCAACTCTGATCCCATAACACAAAAAGGAAGACAGCTGTTCTAAACTCTCAAATCCTTTGTTCATGGAGACTTCCAACAGTTCTCAAATAGCTTTTTCTTTAGGTTATGATCTATCCCTCCCTTCTAGGGCAGGATTGCGGGAAAGATATTCGCTGCAAGCCAAAGATGCATCCTCCCATCAGGAATAGGAAACCTTTTGTCCTCTAGATGTCTTTGCCCACAGTTCTCACCAACGCTCTTCATAGAATCATAGAATCCTAGAGTTGGAAGAGACCTCATGGGCCATCCAGTCCAACCCCCTGCCAAGATGCAGGAAAATTGCATTCAGAGCACCCCAGACAGATGGCCATCCAGCCCCTGTTTAAAAGCCTCCAAAGAAGGAGCCTCCACCACATTCCGGGGCAGAGAGTTCCATTGCTGAATAGCTTTCACAGTCAGGAAGTTCTTCCTCATGTTCAGATGGAATCTCCTTTCTTGTAGTTTGAAGTCATTGTTCTGCGTCCTAGTCTCCAGGGCAGCAGAAAACAAGATTGCTCCCTCCAAGTCACCAATGCTTCCTCTTCATCCTGGAAAAAAGTGACAAGTGGAGTCACTTCTTTCTAGAGAGATATTGACAAGTTGCAATGTGTCCAGAGGAAGGCGACTTAAATGATCAAGGGTCTGGAGAACAAGCCCTATGAGGAGCGGCTTAAGGAGCTGGGCATGTTTAGCCTAACGAAGAGAAGGCTGAGAGGAGATATGATAGCCATGTATAAATATGTGAGAGGAAGCCACAGGGAGGAGGGAGCAAGCTTGTTTTCTGCTTCCCTGGAGACTAGGACACAATGGAACAATGGCTTCAAACTACAAGAAAGGAGATTCCATCTGAACATGAGGAAGAATATCCTGACTGTGAGAGCTGTTCAGCAGTGGAACTCTCTGCCCCGGAGTGTGGTGGAGGCTCCTTCTTTGGAAGCTTTTAAACAGAGGCTGGATGGCCATCTGTCAGGGGTGATTTGAATGCAATATTCCTGCTTCTTGGCAGGGGGTTGGACTGGATGGCCCATGAGGTCTCTTCCAACTCTTTGATTCTATGATTCTATGCTTCTATGATCCTCCCTATGACTTCCTCTCACATATTTATACATGGCTATCATATCTCCTCTCAGCCTTCTCTTCTTCAGGCTAAACATGCCCAGCTCTTTAAGCCGCTCTTCATAGGGCTTCTTCTCCAGACCTGTGATCATTTGAGTTGCCCTCCTCTGGACACATTCCAGCTTGAATTCTCTCTTGAATTGTGGTGCCCAGAATTGGACACAATATTCCAAGTGTGGTCTAACCAAAGCAGAATAGAGGGGTAGCATGACTTCCCTAGATCTAGACACTAGGCTCCTATTGATGCAGGCCAAAATCCCATTGGCTTTTTTTTTGCCGCCACATGACATTGTTGGCTCATGTTTAACTTGTTGTCCACGAGGACTCCAAGATCTTTTTCACACGTACTGCTCTCAAGCCAGGCATTGTCCCCCATTCTGTATCTTTGCATTTTGTTTTTTTCTGCCTAAGTGGAGTCTCTTGCATTTGTCCCTGTTGAACTTCATTTTGTTAGTTTTGGCCAATCATCTCTCTAATCTGTTGAGATCGTTTTGAATCCTGCTCCTGTCCTCTGGAGTATTGGCTATCCCTCCCAATTTGGTGTCGTCTGCAAACTTGATGATCATGCCTTCAGAATTTTAGAAAGCGATGTGGTTGTAGCCTAAGACATCTAGAAAATGTTACAGTGCTGATATATTTGTTTTTGTTTTTTTAAAAAAATCCACATACTGTGTTTACAATATCTGGCCTTTTGAAGTATATACTTAGGACTTCATCACACATAATAAAATCAATGTAACCTAGAAGAGTAGATAATAGATATTTATTACTTCTTCTTAAGGTCCTTGTCTAGATCAGTGTGCCTAGTATGATGCTTTCTCCACTTCCTTTTCAGAATAATAATAATAATAATAATAATAATAATAATAATAATAACTTTATTTATACCCTGCTCCATCTCCCCCAGAGGGACTCAGAGCGGCTTATATGAGGCCACGCCCATCAATATAGTACATACATTAAAAAACAAAAACATAACAATACCTGAAAATAAAATACATAAAATGCAAAAATCAATATAATAAGCAACACAACAACAGAATAAAAACAAACAATTAAAAACAAATGATTTCACTTGGCAGGGCCATATTCAAGGATAAGATTTTAAAACACTGGGAGGTAGAACAATGTGAAATTATCAGGACGAGTAAGGGAGGATTTAATTGCATGAACCATAGATAAAGTGCTTCTAAGGACATTTTGTGCAAAGTTTGATCAGGGAGTATCTATCATTCAATCACTGAAGGCACATTGGTATACTCAGGTTTTCAGATTCCTCCTGAAGATTGCCAGCGTGGGGGCTTGCCTAATATCTCTGGGGAGTGAGTTCCAGAGCTGGGGGGCCACCGCAGTGAAGGCCCTCTCTCTCTCGTCCCCACAAGTCACGCTTGTGATGCAGGCGGGAGCGAGAGAAGAGCCTCTCTGGAAGATCAAAGAGGTCGTGTGGGTTCATAGATGGAAATGCAGTCACGCAGTTAGGTGGGTCCCAAACCGTTCAGGGCTTTGTAGGTCAAGACCTACATCTTGAATTGGGCCCGGAAAATAAACGGCAGCCAGCACAGCTCCTTAAACAGAAGGGTTGACCGCTCTCTGTAATTTGTCCCACTTAATAATTTGGCAGCCGCCCGTTGGACCAATTGGAGTTTCCGAACCGTCTTCAAGGGTAGCCCCACGTAGAGCGCACTGCAGTAGTCCAATCTAGAGGTAACTAAGGCATGGACCACCGTGGCCAGATCCGACTTTACGAGGCACGGTCGCAGCCAGCACGCAGCTGGTGCCCTCCCAGCCACCGCCGACGCCTGGGCTTCAAGTGTCAGGGCTGACCACACCTGGAATACTGTGTCCAATTCTGGGCACCACAATTCAAGAGAGATATTGACAAGCTGAAATGTGCCCAGAGGAGAGCGACTAAAATGATAAAGGGTCTGGAGAACAAGCCCTATGAGGAGCGACTTAAGGAGCTGGGCATGTTTAGCCTGAAGAAGAGAAGGCTGAGAGGGGATATGATAGCCATGTATAAATATGTGAGAGGAAGCCACAGGGAGGAGGGAGCAAGCTTGTTTTCTGCTTCCTTGGAGACTAGGACGCGGAACAATGGCTTCAAACTACAAGAGAGGAGATTCCATCTGAACACGAGGAAGAACTTCCTGACTGTGAGAGCCGTTCAGCAGTGGAAATCTCTGCCCCGGAGTGTGCTGGAGGCTCCTTCTTTGGAAGCTTTTAAGCAGAGGCTGGATGGCCATCTGTCAGGGGTGATTTGAATGCAATATTCCTGCTTCTTGGCAGGGGGTTGGACTGGATGGCCCATGAGGTCTCTTCCAACTCTTTGATTATATGATTCTATGAATCTAGGAGGACACCCAAGTTGTGGACCTGCAATTTCAGGGGGAGTGTAACCCCATCAAGCACAGGTTTATTATTTATTTATTTATTTATTTATTTAGAGTTTTTATAACCCGGTCTTCTCGACCTCCGAAGAGGGACTCAGGCCGGCTAACAACAGGAAATCCGTACACAAATAAGCTAAAACATAATAACATCATAATACGTTGATACATTAAAATACATTAAAATACAGATTAAATCATTACATAAAAACAAGTTGTCGAGGTAAATCACAAATTCATCACCATCCGCCAATGTGATCAGCAGTTATTGACGCGATCATCATTCTGAGAATGCTATGTTCCAAAGCCAAGATTTTACCAGCTTTCTAAAAGTCAGGAGGGAAGGGGCAGATCTGATCTCCATTGGGAGAGAGTTCCAGAGCCGACGGGCCACCACCGAGAAGGCCCTGTCCCTCGTCCTCGCAATTACGAAGGTAGTGGGACCGAGAGCAGGGCCCCTGCAGAAGATCTTAACAACCATGATGGTTCATAGGGGAGAATCCGTTCGGACAGGTAAATTGGGCTGGAATTGTTTAGGGATTTATAGGTCAGCACCAGCTGGAAGATAGATGCTTTTGAGCTGTGGTGTTGGAGGAAAGTTCTGAGAGTGCCTTGGACTGCGAGAAGATCCAACCAGTCCATCCTCCAAGAAATAAAGCCCGGCTGCTCACTGGAGCGAAGGATACTAGAGACAAAGTTGAAGTACTTTGGCCACATCATGAGGAGACAGCAAAGCTTAGAGAAGACAATTATGCTGGGGAAAGTAGAAGGTAAAAGGAAGAGGGGCCGACCAAGGGCAAGATGGATGGATGGCATCCTTGAAGTGAGTGGACTGAACTTGAAGGAGCTGGGGGTGATGACGGCTGACAGGGAGCTCTGGCGTGGGCTGGTCCATGAGGTCACAAAGAGTCGGAGACGACTGAACGAATGAACACACACCAGCACTTTGAATTGTGCTCGGAAGCTAATCGGCAGCCAGTGGAGCTGATGCAACAGAGGAGTAGTATGCTCCCTGTGCCCCGCTCCTGTTAGTAATCTGGCTGCCGCTCGTTGGACTAGTTGAAGCTTCTGGGCAGTCTTCAGAGGCAACCCCACATAGAGAGCATTGCAGTAGTCTATACGGGATGTAACCAGAGCGTGGACCACCGTGGCCAAGTCAGACTTCCCAAGGTACGGGTGCAGCTGGTGCACAAGTTTTAATTGTGCAAAAGCTCCCCTGACCACCCTATAACTCGATCCGACCTACGATTGACCAGGAGGACCTTTGTCTTGTCGGGATTGATCCTCAGCTTATCCAGACAGTCACAGCGGTCAGGCACTCGTCCAGCACCCAAGGGGCTTCCTTGGAATTAGGTGGAAAGGAGTAGTAGAGTTGGGCGTCATCCGCATGGAGATGGCACCGAACTTCAAAACTCTGTATGACCTCTCCCAGCGGTTTCATGTAGATATTAAAAAGCATGGGGGGATAGAATGGAACCTATGGCATTGAAGCATCTAATTGTATTATCGGCCCAATGGATGCTATAATGAGACTGACCCTTAGAATATTTAAGGTACATTATTCAAAAATATGTAACATGGGAAATGCTCTTAACCTGTAGAAGAAACACAACAGAATCAGTTGTGCTGAGAGAGAATCTCTTGCTCCAGGCCACTCCGCCTGTTCCACGGCTGGGCACGGATCAAGGGACGGATCTCCCACATTTAAGCGAAAACATTCTTTCGGCACAACACTGGGATAGATTGTCGACAATAAACACCTGTGTTACAAGACTTTTCCAGGAACATCAAAGACGAAAGATATGGGATTGCCCTGGAGTATTTAAAATCACACATGTCTACACCAATCTCTTTCTCTGAGCCAAGAAAACGTGATTTGACTTGCCTTGTCTCAGTCATACAAAAACCATGGAAACTTGACTTACAGTATCTATAATGTAAAGCAATGTGAGGAGAAAATATAAAGACTACCACAATGAGTAAAGCCAGCACAATTCAAGCCTATAAAGCCCTAAACGGTTCCAGCCCAGTTTGCCCCTCCAAATGTATCTCCCTATATGAATCAACAAGGATCTTAAGATCATCTGGGGAGGCCCTGCTCTTGGTCCCACCACCATCACAATTGCGTTTGGTGGGGACGCCTTCTCCGTGGTGACCCCTTGGCTGTGGAACTCCTTCCCTAATGAGATCAGATCCACCCCCTCATTCCTGACCTTCCGGAAGAAACTCAAATCCTGGATGTGAGATCAAACGTTTGCAGAATAGACTGACTTGCTGGGAAAGACCATGCTTTTAATGGACTACAATGGACAGAGGATGGTGCTTTAAACCGGCGAACTGTTTTAATGTATGGGTTGTTGTAGGTTTTTCTGGGCTATATGGCCATGTTCTGGAGGCAATTTTTCTCCTGACGTTTCGCCTGCATCTATGGCAAGCATCCTCAGAGGTAATGAGGTCTGTTGGAACTAGGAAAAATGGGTTTATATATCTGTGGAATGACCAGGGTGAGACAAAGGACTTTTGTTTGCTGGGGCAACTGTGAATGTTTCAGCTGATCACCTTGATTTGCATTCAATGGCTTGGAAGCGCCTGGGGGGAATCTTTTGTTGAGAATGCTTTCATGTGCCTGTTTGTTTCCCCTCTGTTGTTTTGCTGCTGTAATTTTTGAGTCCTTTAATACTGGTAGCCAGATTTTGTTCATTTTCATGGTTTCTTCCTTTCTGTTGAAATTGTCCACATGCTTGTGGATTTCCATGGCTTCTCTGTGTAGTCTGACATGGTGGTTGTAAGAGTGGTCCAGCACTTCTGTGTTCTCAAATAATACGCTGTGTCCAGGTTGATTCATCAGGTGCTCTGCTATGGCTGATTTCTCTGGTTGGATTAGTTTGTAGTGCCTTTCATGTTCCTTGATTCGTGTCTGGGCAATGCTGCGTTTGGTGGTCCCTATGTAGACTTGTCCACAGCTGCATGGTATACGGTAGACTCCTCCAGAGGTGAGAGGATCCCTCTTATCCTTTGCTGAACGTAGCATTTGCTGGATTTTCTTGGTGGGTTTGTAGATTGTTTGTATGTTGTGTTTCCTCATCAGCTTCCCTATGCGGTCAGTGGTTCCCTTGATGTATGGCAGGAACACTTTTCCTCTGGGTGGATCTTCATCTTGACTCTCCTGGCTTGTTCTTGGTCTTGCAGCTCTTCTGATGTCTGAGGTGGAATATCCATTGGCCTGTAGAGCCCAGTTTAGGTGGTTCAGTTCATCTTGGAGAAGGTGGGGTTCGCAGATTCTGTTTTAATGTATATTTATAATTGTTTTACTTGTGTTAATTGTATTTCATGCTATGTTTTATTCTGTGTTGTCACTGAATAGTGCCGGTTGATAGCCGTCCTGAGGCCCTCTTCGGAGGGCGAGAAGGATGGGATACAAATGCCCCCAAATAAATAAATAAATAAATAAATAAATAAATACCTTATTTGCACCATCTAAACATTCAGATAGGAGAAAAACCACCACTTGCATTTTCTGAAATGTACAAGGTTGGCATATGGAGCATTTTTCTGTCTAGGCCTAAGGTGAAAGAGAAGATAATATTGTCCTTCTCCACCTGTACCATGTGCAGAAATCAACTGAAATTTAAGGGATAGCATTTTTTTCTGCATCTGAGGCATATGCCTCAACTAGCAGTCTGTGTATGTAAAGCCTCTTTTCCCTTTGCAGTAGCCAAAGGTTCAGAAAGAAATGCTCTGGTTTGCCATAGTTTAATAGCAGGTAAAGGTAAAGGTTTTCCCCTGCCATTAAGTTCAGTCGTGTCCAACTCTGGGGGTTGGTGCTCATCTCAATTTCTAAGCCAAAGAGCCAGTGTTGTCCGTAGACACCTCCAAGGTCATGTGGCCAGCATGTCTACATGGAGTGCCATTGTCTTCCCACCGGAGCAGTTCTTATTGATCTACTCACATTTGCATGTTTTTGAATTACTAGGTTGGCAGAAGCTGGGGCTGACAGCGGAAGCTCACACTGTTCTCCGAATTTGAACCTGCGACCTTTCAGTCTAAAAGCTCAGCAGCTCAGTGGTTTAATCCACTGCACCACCAAGGGTTCCTCCTCTGATAATAATAATAATAATAATAATAATAATAATAATAATAATTGGATTTAAAGATCAAACTGCAAAGACTCTGACACAAACCAGTAAAAGTGGTCCAAGTGGTGATTGGCACAACATTGAAGGGAGTCAAAACTGAAGGAAGTCAATAGTAGTAAACTGCTTCAAGTGCACAAGACAAAGAGTGAATACTGTAAAAACACAATCCAGAGCAGAGGAGACAACTGGCCAAAGAAGGCTCTCCATGGACAGTTCCTGAGAAAAACTGAGAGCCAAATTGACCAAGAAAAAACATGGATGTGGCTCACAAATGGAACTTTGAAAAAGGAGACAAAGGAGGGCCTGATTCTGGCAGCCCAAGAACAAGCCATTCGAACCAATGC
Organism: Anolis sagrei; assembly: GCF_037176765.1. Taxonomy (NCBI): domain Eukaryota; kingdom Metazoa; phylum Chordata; class Lepidosauria; order Squamata; family Anolidae; genus Anolis; species Anolis sagrei. The sequence continues at coordinate 12,318,291 of NC_090028.1, read as the reverse complement.
CATCACAGCCAGAATTGAAAAGTCGATGACAGATCCCAAATGTAGACTCTGTAAGGAAGCAGATGAAACAATAGATCACATCCTCAGCTGCTGTAAGAAGATCGCGCAGACAGATTACAAGCAGAGGCAGAACACTGTTGCTTGTGCCACAAATTCCATCTGCCTGCAACAAAGAACTGGTAGGATCACAAGCCGGAAAAAGTTACAGAAAATGGGACTTTCGAATTCAGACAGACAGAGTTCTAGAGCACAATACTCCTGACCTCACAATCGTGTTAAAAAACAAAGTATGGATTGTTGATGTTGCAATCCCAGGTGACAGCAGGATAGAAGAGAAACAACTGGAAAAGCTGACATGATATGAGGATTTAAAGATCAAACTGCAAAGACTCTGGCACAAGCCAGTCAAGGTAGCCTAGTGGTGATCGGCACACCGGGTGCAGTGCCTAAAGACCTTGGCCTGCACTTAAACACAATCGGCGCTGACAAAATTACCTTACTGGGATCTGCATGCATTATTCGCCGATACATCACACAGTCCTAGACACTTGGGAAGTGTCTGACGTGTGATCCAATACAACAGTCAGTGGAGTGTCTGCTGTGGACTCATCTTGTTGTGTTTCAAATAATCATAATCATAATAATCTTTATTTATACCTCACCACAATCTCCCCAGAAAGGACTTGGGGTGGCTAACATGAGACCAAGCCCAACGATTACAACAAATCAAAATCAAATACACACCCTAAAATAAAAATAAGCAACAAATTAATACAAAGTCAGATGTGCAAACATAAATTGAGGAGCAGGTGAGTCTTCAATGTGTTGTTGAACTCCAAATTTATTTATTTATTTATTTATTTACTGTATTTGTATACCGCCTTTCTCAGCCAATCGGTGACTCAAGGCAGTTTCCAACACATCAATATACATAAAACATAATGAAGATAAAAAAAAAAACATTAAACAGAATAAAACATCACAAAAGCAGTAAAAACAACATTATCGGTATCTCAAATTCCATTGGTTCCAACTAGCATGGTCAATTATCTTTGATGGTGGTTGAAGCACATTTGGAGGGCTACCATTTTCCTCTTCTCATAAAATTTTAGAGTTGGAAGAGGCCACATGAGCCATCTAGTCCAACCCCCTGCCATGTAGGAAAAGCACAATCAAAACACACTCAACAGAGGGTCATCCAGCCTCTGTTGAAAAGCCTTCAAAGAAGGGGATTCCACCACACTCAGAAGCAGTGAGGTCCATGGTTGAACAGCTCAGGAAGGTCTTTCTAATGTTCAATTGTGTCGCTCCATGCAATGTCTCAAAAAGAGAAGGGAGGTCAAGCTGCAAGCTGGCCACACGAGCTACACTTTAACACTGTACAATGCACTTAAGCACCTCTCTCTGTGTATTTTCATTACCATGGTGCATTAGAGAATGCATGTTTGCCATATTAACATTGGATGACTTAAGCACACTAAGCTCTCTTGCTGTAGACCTAATGATACACTCATGTGAGTGAATTTTTCTACATAATCCACTCAACCCGCTTTCTCATCTCACTGATGTGATTGTGTGAATTGACCTTTGAGTGCAGCCATTACAAGATCACAATAATGGTCTAAGTTGAGCAATGGTGGATCAATAATTATAGCTGTAGGTAGCCCATCTCAAAATGGACTGAGAATGGAAGATAAGGTTATTAATGGTGACTATTATTAGTATTAGAGGCTTTCAAAGCATTCATGCATGCATTCATTACATTTCACGTCACCCTGTCTCCATGGCGGTATGACTGGTTCTCCTCTTACCAAACTTTCTCACCACACCAATTGTTCAAGGCAAGGGACATACCAGATGGGTAAAAGGTTGCCCGGTCCAAGGTCATTCAGTGAGTTTCATGGCTGAGTAGAGATTTGAACATGGAACTCCAGAATATCTGGAACATCTGAATACCACACTGTATCTGATTTCATTTATTTATCACTAGCCATCCCCTGCCACGTGTTGCTGTGGCCCACGTGGGGGTTCTGTGTGGGAGGTTTGGCCCAATTCTATCGTTGGTGGGATTCAAAATGCTCTGTGATTGTAGGTGAACTATAAATCCCAGCAACTACAACTCCCGAATGTCAAGATTCTATTTTCCCCAAACTCTACCAGTGTTCACATTTGGGCATATTGAGTATTTGTATAGAGTTTGGTTCAGAGTGATCTCTGGATGTAGGTGAACTACAATTCCAAAACCAAAGGACACTACCCACCAAACCCAGTATTTTCTATTGGTCATGGGAGAACTGTCTGCCAAGTTTGGTCCAATTCTATTGTTGGTGGGGTTGAGAATGCTCTTTGATTGTAGGTGAACTATAAATCCCAGCAACTACAACTCCCAAATGATTAAATCATTTTTTTTTGTGAAGGACACACATTGGGTTGTTAGGTGTCTTGTGTCTAAATTTGGTGTCAATTTGTCCAGTGGTTTTTGAGTTCTGTTAATCCCACAAATGAACATTACATTTTTATTTATATAGATATCAAGAGTGAACCAAGGGCACAGTTGTAATGTATTTAAAACACATACACACACACATACACACACAGTAGCTGGCCACTTGGAGTGCCTCTGGTGTTCCTATGAGAAGATCGCCCATTATGCATATCGCAGGGCTAAGACTGCATTGTAATAGGTCAGGTGAGAGTATACAGCCCTGCCATACGCCTTTCCCAAACTTGAACCAGTCTGTTGTTCCATGGTCTGTTTTTACTGTTGCAACATGACCATTATACAGATTCCCCAGAAGACAGACAAGGTGACTTGGTAACCCTATACCACCAAGAACTTGCCACAATTTATTATGATCTACACAGTTGATTTTTTTCCAATCTGATGGCCATTCTTGTGTTTTTGGAGTCTTCGTTGACTCATTATAATGCCCCATTTTGCCCTGGCTAAACTATAACACTGTTTTAAAAGGATCCAATATTGTATAGCGTAACCCTCAAACCCATGCAGACTGCAGCCAGGAAATCAGGAGACGTTTACTTCTTGGGAGGAGAGCAATGTCCAATCTCGATAAAATAGTAAAGAGTAGAGACATCACACTGGCAACCAAGATCCGCATAGCCAAAGCAATGGTATTCCCCATAGTCACCTATGGATGTGAGAGCTGGACCATAGGGAAGGCTGAGCGAAGGAAGAGAGATGGTTTTGAACTGTGGTGCTGGAGGAAAGTTCTGAGAGTGCCTTGGACTGTGAGGAGATCCAACCAGTCCATACTTCAGGAAATAAAGCCCAACTGCTCATTGGAAGGAAGGATATGAGAGGGAAAGATGAAGTCCTTTGGCCACAGGAAAGCTTATTTATTTATTTATTTATTTATTATTTATTTAGAAATTTTCTATACCGGCCTTCTCACCTCAACGAGGGACTCAGGTCGGTTTACAGCATATAAGAAAGTACAATAATATATAAGTACAACAAAGTGCAAAATCATTACATATTAAAATAGTACACTAAAATACAATAAGACATCATCATCACAATTACCTAAGCCAAGTCGTCAATCCAGTCATAGTCATAGTCATACTCGTAGTCACAGTTCATCACAGTTCAGCACAAGAAAGGTGGTTATAGGTTCAGTCCTCAAATGCCACCTTCCAGAGCCAGGTCTTTAGTAGCTTCCTGAACATCAGGCGGGAGAGGGCAGATCTGATCTCTAGTGGGAGGCAGTTCCAAAGCCAGGGAGCCACCACCGAGAAGGCCCTGTCCCTCGTCCCCACCAACCGTGATTGCGAGGGTGGTGGGACTGAGAGCAGGGAAGCAGAGAAGCAGAGTAGACAATGATGCAGGGGAAATTGGAAGGAAAAAAGGAAGAGGGACCGACCAAGGGCAAGATGGATGGATGGCATCCTTGAAGTGATAATAATAAACCTTTATTTATTTATACCCCGCTACCATCTCCCGCAGGACTCGGTGTGGCTTACAAAAGGCCGGGCCCAAATACATCATAAAAACATAACAAACAACAATACAACCATAAATAACTCATAACAAAGCAAAAAAAAAAGTACAATAATGACACGACGCATTTAAAAACCCGTGGTAGGGCCATGTGCAAGGGTTAAAATTAAAAATGCGGGGCATGTCCAAGGGAAATAGGATGGCTATTTTAGGATAGGTGGGCGTGCAGACCATTCTAAGTCTCTCATAAAGTGCATCTGGGATATACTGCTTAGGATTCCTTATTCTGGGAAGGCACACTGGAACATCCACATTTTCAAGCTCCTTCTAAAGACTGCCAGTGTTGGGGCTTGCCTGATGTCCTTAGGGAGGGAATTCCAGAGTCGTGGGGCCACCACTGAAAAGGCCCTGTCCCTCGTCCCCACCAATCGTGCTTGCGATGCCGGTGGGATCATGAGCAGGGCCTCTCCAGATGAACGAAGAGATCATGTGGGTTCGTATACAGAAATGTGGTCATGCAGGTAGATGGGTCCCAAACCGTTTAGGGCTTTGTAGGTAAGCACCGATGCTTTTGAGTTGTGGTGTTGGAGGAAAGTTCTGAGAGTGCCTTGGACTGCGAGAAGATCCAATCAGTCCATCCTCCAGGAAATAAAGCCCGACTGCTCACTGGAGGGAAGGATACTAGAGACAAAGTTGAAGTACTTTGACCATAGAATCATAGAATCATAGAATCATAGAGTTGGAAGAGACCTCATGGGCCATCCAGTCCAACCCCCTGCCAAGAAGCAGGAATATTGCATTCAAATCACCCCTGACAAATGGCCATCCAGCCTCTGCTTAAAAGCTTCCAAAGAAGGAGCCTCCACCACACTCCGGGGCAGAGAGTTCCACTGCTGAACGGCTCTCACAGTCAGGAAGTTCTTCCTAATGTTCAGATGGAATCTCCTCTCTTGTAGTTTGAAGCCATTGTTCCGCGTCCTAGTCTCCAAGGAAGCAGAAAACAAGCTTGCTCCCTCCTCCCTGTGGCTTCCTCTCACATATTTATACATGGCTATCATATCTCCTCTCAGCCTTCTCTTCTTCAGGCTAAACATGCCCAGTTCCCTAAGCCGCTCCTCATAGGGCTTGTTCTCCAGACCACATCATGAGGAGACAGCAAAGCCTAGAGAAGACAATTATGCTGGGGAAAGTGGAAAGCAAAAGGAAGAGGGGCCGACCAAGGGCAAGATGGATGGATGGCATCCTTGAAGTGACTGGACTGACCTTGAAGGAGCTGGGGTGGTGACTGCCAACAGGGAGCTCTGATGTGGGCTGGTCCATGAGGTCACGAAGAGTCGGAGACGACTGAACGAATGAACAACAACAGGTAAGCATCTGCACCTTGAATTGGGCTCGGTAAATGAACGGCAGCCAACGGAGCTCCTTAAACAGGAGGGTTGACCTCTCCCTGTAAGGAGCACCAGTTAACAACCTGGCCGCCGCCCGTTGGCAAGTTGGATGGATGGTATCCTTGAAGTGACTGGATTGACCTTGAAGGAGCTGGGGGTGGTGACGGCCGACAGGGAGCTCTGGTGTGGGCTGGTCCATGAGGTCACGAAGAGTCGGAGACGACTGAACGAATGAACAACAACAGGTAAGCATCTGCACCTTGAATTGGGCTCGGTAAATGAACGTCAGCCAATGGAGCTCCTTAAACAGGAGGGTTGACCTCTCCCTGTAAGGAAAAAACCAGTTAACAACCTGGCCGCCACCCGTTGGCAAGTTGGATGGATGGTATCCTTGAAGTGACTGGATTGACCTTGAAGGAGCTGGGGGGGGGGGGGGGTGACGGCCGACAGGGAGCTCTGGTGTGAACTGGTCCAAGAGTTCACGAAGAGTTGGAAATGACTGAATGAATTAACAACAACAATAACAACAACAACCCTCAAAGGCACATTTACTGATTTCCAATCGATTAACCTGTAATCCTGGTGATTTTCAAATGCCCATTACTTGATGTTTCAGTCTACTGTTAGTTTTCTCTCTCTTATTTTCTCTCTTTTTCTAACATAGGGAACCACTTTCTGTTGTATGGAGAGGAAAACTCATTCTTGATGATCTGATTAGCATACGAATAGGTTGCGTGAATCAACCGCAGGGAGCAGCAGATGGGAACAAGAAAGAGAAAAGTCACCCTTTGCCAAATTTCCTGCAGAAGGGTTTGGGAACTCTGAGCTAATTGGCTCAATAATTTGAAAATATTTATTTCTTTCACAATTGAAGAAAATGATGGCCTCTATGCTTTAATCAGCCGCCTGGCTTTCTCCACTGCAGTCCATGAAAAGTTATTGCTTAATTAACCCCTTTAAATGAATACCTGATAATTAATAAACCCACGGATTGTACCCCAAGGCTGTGAGCTGGAGAAACCTCTTCTGTTCAAGTATGAAACGAGAAAACATGCTGAACTAATGGGAAATAATTCCGGTAGAAGGCGAACCAATTAGGATTAGTGAATTCCATTTCATTTAAAGTTTCAAGATACAGAAGTAATTTATCTAGTAAATTAATAGTGTTAGTGACTCTTCTAATATATTAGCCGAAGGTTCGTATCAAATTAATGAAAACCAAACTGGCTAGTGCGGAATGAGACTTATTATAAAGGTATAAATGCTATGGATGCCGATAAGGTACAAATGGTTAATATTAAAGGATTCATGTTTCTAGAATGGATGGGCATTTTTAATTTTTTCCCCACACACTTGTGCAATTCGGTTTTATTAGTTAAGTAAGTTGGCCAACAAGGAAAGACCTCTTTCTTTTGGGAAGTAGCCATGCCTTCCGGAATTTGAGGCTGGAAAAAGACAACCACTTCCCACCTTCTTTGGTTTCTAAGGACATGCACAGGGAAGACTTCTGAAATTTATTTATTTATTTATTTATTTATTTGCTATTCTTGTATACCGCTGTATCTCAAGCCCGAGGGCGACTCACAGCGGTTTCCAGACAGCAACAAAGACAATAAAAAACAGCAATAATTAATATACCATAACAGTTAAATTACACATTTCCATTACTAGCTAATAAACAAACATCAATACACAGTTATCCCAAAACCCACCCCCGATCGCCTCATCATCCAAGCGTAATCCAAGTTCGACGTCCATTGTTCCGTTCCTATGTTCAAATTACCAGAATTGCACTGAATTACTCAAATGCCTGCACAAGCATCCAGGTCTTCAACTTTCTACGGAATGTCATGAGAGATGGTGCCAGCCTAACATCTACAGGAAGGGCGTTCCACAGCCGAGGAGCCACCACCGAGAAGGCCCTATCTCTCGTCCCCGCCAACCGAGCTTGAGAGGCTGGCGGGATCGAGAGCAGGGCCTCCCCGGAAGATCTCAAAGTCCGGGTGGGTTCATAGGCCGAGATGCGGTCAGCTAGGTATCTTGGGCCAGAACCGTTTAGGGCTTTATAGTCATTCCTGGAGGGCCGCACCCAGAAGGTGTTATTGGGGGACTCCTGTTCTACACCACAACCTTTGACTTGTGGGGTTCCACAGGGTTCCATACTGTCCCCCATGCTGTTTAATATCTACATGAAGCCGCTGGGTGAGATCATCCGGAGTTTCGGGGTGCGGTGTCATCTGTATGCAGATGATGTCCAACTCTGTCACTCCTTCCCACCTGCTACTAAGGAGGCTGTCGAGGTCCTGAACCGGTGCCTGGCCGCTGTAACGGTCTGGATGAGGGCGAACAAACTGAAATTAAATCCAGACAAGACAGAGGTACTCCTGGTCAGTCGCAAGGCCGAACGGGGTATAGGGTTACAGCCTGTGCTGGATGGGGTCGCACTCCCCTTGAAGACGCAGGTTCGCAGCTTGGGTGTGACCCTGGACTCATCGTTGAGCCTGGATCCCCAGGTGTCAGCGGTGACCAGGGGAGCATTTGCACAGCTCAGGCTCGTGCGCCAGCTGCGCCCGTATCTCGGGAAGTCTGACTTGGCCACGGTGGTACACGCTCTGGTCACATCCCGCCTTGACTACTGCAACGCTCTCTACGTGGGGCTGCCCTTAAAGACGGCCCGGAAGCTTCAGCTGGTTCAGCGCGCGGCAGCCATGTTACTAACTGGAGCGGGTGGCAGGGAGCATACAACGCCCTTGTTGTCCCAGCTCCATTGGCTGCCGATTTGCTACCGGACCCAATTTAAGGTGCTGGTTTTGGCCTACAAAGCCCTAAACGGTTCCGGCCCAAAATACCTTTCGGACCGCATCTTGGCCTACGAGCCCACGAGGACCTTGAGATCGTCTGGGGAGGCCCTTCTCTCGATCCCGCCTGCCTCACAGGCACGTCTGGCGGGGACGAGGGAGAGGGCCTTCTCGGTGGTGGCCCCCCGGCTGTGGAACACTCTCCCTGCAGACATCAGACAGGCGCCCTCCCTCATGTCCTTCCGAAAAAGCCTCAAGACATGGCTGTTCGAGAAGGCATTTAATTAAGTGCTATAACAATGTGGTAAAGATGACTGGAATGGAACAAGGAATATGAGATTGGTTATGATTCCACTATGAGACGAAGCGGATTTTTAGTGTAGTTTTTGTAATTGTTATGTAGTTTATATGTCGTTGTAATTGCCTCTTTGTAAATTGTCTTTTATATGTGTGTACACCGCCATGAGTCGCCCTAAAGGGCTGAGAATGGCGGTTAATAAATGCATCAAATAAATAAATAAATAAATATAGGCCAATACCAACACCTTGAATTGGGCCCGGTAGCAAATCGGCAGCCAGTGGAGCTGGTGCAACAGGGGGGTTGTGTGTTCCCTGCGCTCCGCTCCTGTTAGAATCATGGCTGCCGCACATTGGACTAGTTGCAGCTTCCAGGCCGTCTTCAGGGGCAGCCCCACGTAGAGAGCGTTGCAGTAGTCTAGGCGGGATGTGACAAGAGCGTGTACCACCGTGGCCAAGTCAGACTTCCCAAGATACGGGCGCAGCTGGCGCACGAGCCTGAGCTGTGCAAATGCTCCCCTGGTCACCGCCGAGACCTGGGGCTCCAGGCTCAGCGACGAATCCAGGGTCACACCCAAGCTGCGAACCTGTGTCTTCAGAGGGAGTGCGACCCCATCCAACACAGGCTGTAACCCTATACCCTGTTCGGCCTTGCAACTGACCAGGAGTACCTCTGTCTTGTCTGGATTCAACTTCAATTTGTTCGCCCTCATCCAGAAATCAGAAAATAATTGATTTTAACGCTGAGACGCTGAGATTTGTATGTTATGCTTATTTGTATTTTATGCTTATGTTATTTGTTTATTGTTTTTATATGGCTATTTTATATGTAAGTGTTTTGACTGTATTTTTATCTTGTATGGCATTGATTGCCAAATGTAAACTGCCTCGAGTCACCTTCGGGCTGAGAGGGGCGGTATACAAATATAGTAAATAAATAAATAAATAAATATACGGGATGTAATTTATTTATTTATTTATTTATTTCAAAGTTTTATATACCGAGCTTCTCACCTCATAAGAGGGACTCAGCCCGGTTTCCAACCATAAAAACACATACAATCGGTAAAATATCAAAATACACATTACAATAAAACATTTAAAAAGCACATATATTTAAAACTACAGTGGTCAGTCATCATACTAAAATCAAATATACACCGTCTTCCATCCAAATCATTGACTCATTCTTCGAAAGCCTGTCTCCATAACCACAACTTCACCTGTTTCCTGAATGTCAGGATTGTTGGGGCGGTTCTAACCTCTGGCGGGAGAGAGTTCCAGAGTCGCGGGGCCACCACCGAGAAGGCCCTGTCCCTCGTCCCCACCAGCCGCGCTTGTGAGGCCGGTGGGACCGAGAGCAGGGCCCCTCCAGATGATCTTAGTAATCTTGATGGTTCGTAGGGAAGAATACGTTCGGAGAGATAAACCAGGCCGGAGTCGTTTAGGGCTTTATATTGAATTGTGCTCGGAAGCTAATTGGCAGCCAGTGGAGCTGGTGTAACAGCGGAGTGGTGTGCTCCCTGTACCCAGCACCCGTTAGTAGTCTGGCTGTAACCCACAGTGTGGACTACCGTGGCCAAGTCAGACTTCCCAAGGTACGGGCACAGCTGGTACTTTTTGGGGAGTGTCTCAGTTGTCTTCACTGCCTTTAAAATGGGAGAAAAACCCAAAATTGTGGCAGGATTCAGGCTTTCCCCTGCTTTAGAATAATCCAGGGCAAGGCCATATTAAGATGGTCTTGCCCTGAGTTATCCTAGATCAGCCCCATGTGACATTTAGCCAACATGGGTTTGATCTGATGGTATCCTTTTTTTGTGTGATTGTGTACTTTTAATTGTCTGTGAACTGACTGCAACTTATTTTCCAATAAAGATTTTAAGATTTATCGGTGTCTCCATTAACGTCCTATGACGGAAACCAAAGGGAGGAAGAAGGAGGCTGGGGGAAATGGAAGGAAAAAGGAAGAGGGGCCAACCAAGGGCAAGATGGATGGATGGTATCCTTGAAGTGACTCAATTGACCTTGAAGGAGCTGGGGGTGGTGATGGCCAACAGGGAGCTCTGGTGTGGACTGGTCCAGGAGGTCATGAAGAGTCAGAAACGACTGAACGAATGAACAACAAAAAAGAAACATATGTATGGTGTGCCAACCGATCAATTGTATTATGGACCAATACTGACACTGTTCTTCATTTTTAATACTCCTGGAAGATTTGTTCCATTACGTGGACTGAGATGGTGAAATAGAAACAGGTATGTAGTCAATTGTCCGCCATTAAAGAACAGATACCAGCGATAAAGACGGATTGAGATCCAAGGGATTGCTGAAGACCCATTTCCCTAATACCGGTACAGTAAGCTGTCCTGATTAATTTTATTTCCCCAAGTCCCCGGGACTTGTCAAGCCATGAATTCTCTCAATTTATGGCTTGTTACTTCAGCATCTGCAGGGAGTCAAGCATTTCATCCAGCACACTTCCTTGGATCCTTGCCTGATTTAGTAATGCAAATAAGTCCAGCCCAAGAGAGCTATTGATTAAAATGAAATCGTCCAGAGAAGGAATGCAAAAATTGCCAGCAATTTGGCAGCATCTCTTTGCAAGAGTGTCCAAGGATTAGGATTATGCAATTCGAGAGAGAAGAATTTCATTAGCCCGGTCTTTTTATCCTCCTTTATAAAATGATACAATGCAGTCCAACAAAAACGTTAGGCTAAATCTTCTAGGGACTGAAAAAACATTGCCTTTCATTTGACGCTCATGCCATTCTGTTGATTGCAATGCATAGTAGGGTTTATGAACTCTAGAAATGTCTATAGGGATAGACACACCTCCCTTCCTTTTAGAGCAGTGTTTCTCAACCTTCCTAATGTCCCCCTTGATACAGTTCCTCATGTTATGGTGACCCCCATAAAAATGTCGTTGCTATTTCATAACTGTAATTTTGCTACTGTTATGAATCGTCATGTAAATATCTGATATGGAGGGTGTATTTTCATTCACTGGACGAAATTTGGCACAAATACCCGATACGCCCGAATTTGAACACTGTTGGGGTTGGGAGGGGGATTGAATTTGTCATTTGGGAGTTGTAGTTGCTGGGATTTATAGCAAACCTACAATCAAAGGGCATTCTGAACTCCACCAATGATGGAATTGAACCAAACTTGGCACACAGAACTCCCAACAGAAAATACTCAATGTATTGTCGAAGGCTTTCATGGCTGGAATCACTCAGTTCTTGTGGTTTTTTCAGGCCATGTTCTAGAGGCATTTCTCCTGACGTTTCGCCTGCATCTATGGCAAGCATCCTCAGAGGTGAGGTCTGCTGGAACTGGGAAAAAAGGGGTTTATATATCTGTGGAATGACCAGGGTGAGACAAAGGGCTTTTGTAAGTTGGGCTAGGTGTGGATCTTTCAACTGACCACCTTGATTAGCATACAATGGGCTGACTGTGCCTGGAGCAAACTCTTCTTGAAAGGTGATTAGATGTCCCTGCCTGTTTTTCTCTCTGCTGTTTTTGCTGTTGCAATTTTAGAATTTTTTAATACTGGTAGCCAGATTTTGTTCATTTTCATGGTTTCTTCCTTTCCGTTGAAATTGTCCACATGTTTGTGGATTTCAATGGCTTCTCTGTGTAGTCTGACATGGTGGTTGTGAGAGTGGTCCAGCATTTTTGTGTTCTCAAATAAAATGCTGTGTCCAGGTTGGTTCATCAGCCATAGCAGAGCACCTGATGAACCAACCTGGACACAGCATTTTATTTGAGGTGGGCGAAGAAGAAGAAGAAGAAGAAGAAGAAGAAGAAGAAGAAGAAGAAGAAGAAGAAGAAGAAGAAGAAGAGAGTAAAATAATAATTAACCTTGACTCGAGTATAAGCCAAGGGGGACTTTTTCAGTTTAAAAAAGGGCTGAAAAACTAGGCTCATACTTGAGTATATACAGTATTTCCCCCCTAGATTTTGGGCTACTGTGTATATTTCAATGAAATATGAATGTACTTTGTGGTTAGACTTTGCTCCCATTTCAAGATATCTCACTATGTATGGCACAAAAACCACTGGGCAAATTGACACCAAATTTGGACACAATACACCTGTAATGCCAATGAGTGACCATCACTCACAAAAACACTGAAAAACACAGCAAAGAGGACTTAAAGGGCCAAAAAAAAGCAAAAAGATGCTACAGTGCATGAGCAAAACCATATATATAAACGCAAACATACATATGCACAAAAATACACACACACAAAGTACATATTCACAGACTGGGCCACAACAACGTGTGGCAGGGGATGGCTAGTTGGTTTCATAATTTTGTGCATGAAACAAAGTTTGTGTACAATAATCATCAGAAAACAAAGGTGCCTTGATCTCAGCCACCCATGTGGACCATTCTGGATCTCAGAGTATTTTTTGGATTATGGATAAAGGTGGTACACCTGTATTTCTCTTCCTTTCTACATTCCCATCTATGCATTTACATTCATATACATTTCAAAATGGGTGAAATATTTTCCATTATCCTTCTTTTAATTTTCCTTTCTTTTCTTTGCGAAGCCCTCCCTTGTAATTACTAGTAAGAAATGCTTATTAGTTTTCTCCTTATGACAAGTGTCATAATGATAGCTGAGCGGATAGGCTGCTGCCATGCACTCTCCCACAATCCCAGCCTTTTTTTCTCTTTGATGATTAAAACAGGAGCCATTGCTCTGTTACTTTGCTTTTAAATGCAGAAAACCAGACAGAGACATAGAAACTTGCAGGCCAAGTGCTATTAGAGCAGCCTGTGATCTTGGGTAATCTGATTAGTCTGATCAGACTCCTAGATACACGTTTCCTTTCCTCTCCAGGGATGTTACATCACTTAACCACCATCGCGCAACGTAACACAAATTGCTCTGTTAAACTGACTTGGCATAAAACTTTGGGTTCTCTTTTTGTTTTGTTTGCACTAGTTTTATTGTTTAGAATGCTTTCTTCCTGTTTTACCGGCTGTCAGAAGAGAAATGCGGGGGCTTGATTGGTTTTCCTTGCCAAAATCCTCTCTGCCAAAATTGGAAAGAGTAGCCATAGTTTCTTCCTGAGTTAGCGTACTTGGAGCTTTGAAACTACTTCATACCCTCCGACAGGTCACAGGTGAAAACTGAAAACAGTGCATGGTCAAGAAACATAAGAGTGTCGTCAAGAAGACAAAGATGGAGGACAGACTATTGGAGAGCAGACATAGGCTTGCTTAGGCAATCCCTCGTAGCCCGAGGATGATGGTTCTCCAAGTCTGGTGTCTTGGTGGTGGGTCTGTAGGTGGCTGTAGAGGACAATCTATATAAATGTAATGTTCGTTTGTGGGATTAATATAACTCAAAAACCACTGGATGAATTAACACTGGGCTGTTCCAGGAGGTCACGAAGAGTCGGTAGTGACTGAACAAATAAACAACAACAACAACAACAAATTGTTATATCATTATACTTACGATTACAATATTTATGTTTACGGACCTCTTACGATATTTTAGAAACACTTTAGAAATAATTAACCACCATTCCTAATTTAGTAATGATTATTAAAACATTTGTCATTGATCACACAAGCCTATTAAATACATAGCAGTGTATTTAGTATAAATCAATTCTCTAGTACAGCAACTAGAAAAAAGCTTTTTCTGTTGCGTGTGCAAGTGCGATACACCTCCCACAGCCAACCCAAGAAGTACACTCACACATGATGTGGGATGAACAATGGCCACAACTCATTTATTGATAACAGGAACAAGGGTTGGCAGCCAAGCATGGGTCCTGGATCATGATCGGACAGCCCAATACTGTCCGATCCTGCACACACCGGGGTGCCGCTGGCACAATACCGGGCATACGCAACTCGGCACCCCTGGGACCACCGGGCGTCCCCCCTAACCGCTAGGGGGGATACCAAACCAGATCCAGGGCCCATGCCCCGCGCCCAACAAGGAGTTGTGACGAGAAGCAAAAGACAAACAAGTAACTGTTAACAGGTAACCCTGACAAGGTGAACATCTCCAAAATTAACAGCCATGAAAACATAAACCGCATGCAGGGTGGGTGGGGTGGATCAGCTGTTGCAGGCCAAGTGCCTGCCAGGGAGCCTGGTCAGCCTTATGAAGGCTGACCCGAAAGGGGGAGAGGCCAGCTCAGGCCTCAGCTGTGGTGGCCATGGTCAATAGGCCATTGGTCCCTTGACCCGCCGGCGGGAATTCTTCCCACCATCGGAGGGGGCTTCTGGGAGGAAGAAGCCCCCCTCAGGCAAGAATGGCGGTGGGGGACCCCCTGCACCGCAACTTCTTTGGCCCGGTAAGTCGGGCCATGCTATTTTCTTCTCTTGGCCTGTCCTCTTGTGCAGAACCACATCTCTTGAGTTCTGGGTGGGATAAAATGTTGCAAGGGCAAGCCTATTGGCTTGGATGCCATCCTTCCACTTCTTAAATATCTTTTCAAAGGAAATAATCAGATGCTTAATCTCATCTTCCAACATTTTGTTTCCTATCATTGACATCTGTGGTCTCAAAGCTCCCTCCCCTCTCCCCCCGGTAAACTATGCAGGGCAAAAATCAGTCCATTTCTACTTTATGCAATGATATGTTTAGAAGGCATCTTTCAGAGAGCTTCTGGAAATAACTTACATTTTCATGCAGGAAGCACAGAAGGAATGCAAATGTGCAGATGGAAGCTGGGGTCCAAAAACTGCTGCTTGCTGTCTCCTGCAAAGGACCCTTGGCAACAAATTCCAGTAGGATGTCGGAGAAAAAGAGTGAAATTTGTTTATTCAAGCAGCCCCAACTCCATAAGGAACTTGTGGAACCCTAAAGACTGGTAGAAGCTTTTTCATCTTGGGTCCACTTTGTATCTTAACTTGCATATATTTAAGGTTCTGATAGAAATGTCACAGGCTGTACTTCGTATGTGTCACTACTCTTTAGGTCCAACATTTTACATTTTAGTAAAGGTAAAGGTAATCTCGATAAAATAGTGAAGAGTAGAGACTAGGCTTGGGCGGTTTCGTTCGTTAATTTTGTAATTCGTTATTAATTCGTATTTAAATTAGCTTACGATCCAATATTGAGCCATGCAGGAATATTGTGAGGAGTAATAAAGATTCGAAACAATTTTTTCAATTTATTTCATAATTATTTCATAATTATTTTGAAATTATTTCGTAATTATTTTGTAATTATTTTCGCATGTCTGGTGCAAGTTTTATAGTTGTTGTTTGTTTTATCACACCAACAGTCAACAACAGAGGGAGAGGGAAGCTTCAGAAGTTCCTCCTGTCCCATTTGGAGGTTTTTTTAGCATATTGCGCAATCTCGTCCACCATTAACGAATCGATTCGTAATTTTACGAAATTTCATAAATTTCGAAAAATTTTAAAGGAAAATTTCGGAATGATTAAAAAAACGAAATGCAAGGGCCCCCTAAAAACAAAACGAGTTTAGAACCAAATTTTTTCGTGGTTACCCAAGCCTAGTAGAGACATCACACTGGCAACAAAGATCCGCATAGTTAAAACAATGGTATTCCCGTAGTCACCTATGGATGCAAGAGCTGGACCATAGGGAAGGCTGAGCGAAGGAAGATAGATGCTTTTGAACTGTGGTGCTGGAGGAAAATGCTGAAAGTGCCTTGGACAGCCAGAAGATCCAACCAGTCCATACTTTGGGAAATAAAGCCTGACTGCTCATTGGAGGGAAGAATAGTAGACGCCAAAATGAAGTACTTTGGCCACATCATGAGAAGACAGGAAAGCTTGGAGAAGACAATGATGCTGGGGAAAATGGAAAGAAGAAGGAAGAGGGGCCGACCAAGGGCAAGATGGATGGATGGTATCCTGGTTTTTTTTATGATTGTGTACTTTTAATTGTCTGTGAACTGACTGCAACTTATTTTCCAATAAAGATTTTAAGATTTGTGTCTCCATTAACGTCCTATGACAGAAACCAAAGGGAGGAGGGAGGAGGCCGTGGGACATCCTTAAAGAGGATAAAGCAGACCTTGAATGCAGCCTGTGGCCATCTAGAACAAGTGAGAATCTCTGTAACAACTGAGAACTTCTTCTGAACAATAGAAGTGTCGCTGACCCTGGTTTATTTAAGTCAACATTGGCCTAAATGCAGGGGAAACATATGGCCAGAGATCCAGACAAGGCAACCAAAGGGATCATGGATGTTATCCTTGAAGGGATTGGCTTGACTCTGAAGGAGCTGAGGATGGTGACAGCCGACAGGGAGCTCTGACATGCGCTGGTCCATGAGGTCACAAAGAGTCAGAACTGACTGAACAAATGAACAGCAACAGCATGTAAAAATGCTCTGTTCATTTTGAGTGACATCATAACTCAAAAACCACTGAACGAATTGCCACCAAATTTGGCCACAAACACCTACTAACCCAAGGAGTGACCATCACTAAAAAAAATTGATTTTGTCACTTACGAGTTGTAGTTGCTGGGATTTATAGTTCACCTACAATCAAAGAGCATTCTGAACTCCACCAATGATGGAGTTGAACCAAATTTGGCATACAGAACTCCCATGACCAACAGAAAACACTGGAAGGGTTTGGTGGGCATTGACCTTGAGTTTGGGAGTTATAGTTCACCTATATGCAAAGAGCACTGTGGACCCAAACAGTGAAAGATCTAGCCCAGTGGTTCTCAACCTGGGGTCCCCAGATGTTTTTGGCCTATGACTCCCAGAAATCCCAGCCAGTTTACCAGCTATAAGGGTTTCTGGGAATTGAAGGCCAAAAACATCTGGGGACCCCAGGTTGAGAACCACTGATCTAGACCAAACTTGGCACGAATACTCCATATGCCCAAATACGAACACAGATGGAGTTTGAGGGAAACAGACCTTGACATTTGGGAGTTGTAGTTGCTGGGATTTATAGTTCACCTACAATGAAAGAGCATTCTGAACCTCACCAATGATACAATTGGGCCAAACTTCCCACACAGAACTCTCATGACCAACAGAAAATACTGTTTTTTCTGGTGGTCTTTGGTGACCTTTCAGACACCCCCAGGGGTCCTGACCCCCAGGTTGAGAGATGCTGCCTTAAGGCCATCCATTCCAACTCCCTTCACCAGGGCAAGAAAACGGCCTCCTGACAACGAGCCATCCAGCCATGGATATAGATAGATAGATATGATTCACATACACACATATATATTCATATGACAGATATAGTATCATAGATTTGAAAGGGCCCCTAAAGATGGACAATGATATGTTACATGTTCCAGAGTAGGCAAACCAAGTAATCTCTACATCAACACTGGCAAAGAAACAACAAGAAATACTGTTTACCCACAAGTAGAAAGAAACCATATATATTAGAAACCTACACCTTCTCGTGACTTTATTTTCCAGATCACCAGACTGTGCCACAGCTATGCCTGGCAGGGGATGGCTAGTAAATAAATAAATTCCTATGTTCCGGAAGAGCTCTGGCACCACGTTAATGAAGACTGGACAAGTTATTTTATTTTAAAATGAGTTTTGGGGGTTTTGGGAAGTGGGGTTAGGGTGTCCGGATGTTCTCCCAGAAGGTTCCAGGGTGCATCTGGACACACACCAGAAAGCATACACTTTCTGGGGCATGTGTGGATTAGGACCCAGGAACATTCGCGTTTTTAAAACTTGAATGCTCCCGGGTGAAAGGGTTGTCTGGAAGCGCCCTTATTGGCAACCACTGGGATTGTGGCGCAGTTGGCTGAGTGTCAGCTGCATTAAGATCACTCTGACCAAAAGATCACGAGTTCCAAGCCAGCCCGGGTTGGAGTGGGTTTCCAACCAATTGTGTTTAGCCTGTTGTCGACCTTTGCAACCCGAAAGACAGTTGCATCTGTCAAGTAGGAAAATTAGGTACCACCTTAAAAAGTGTGGGGAGGCTAAATTAACTGATTTATGAGGCCATAAAGAAGACTTCAGCAAAGCATTCCAGCGGGGAAGCATGCGGGGAGTGCGGAAGTGCTTCATCAGCGTCGCAGATGGATGATGAAAGTGACAGCTCCCCTGGCGGCCAGAAAATGTTAAATAGCCTCTGTGTATGTCTGTATATGTTTGTATGTCAAAATTTGGCATTGAAAGTTTGCCATATATGTGTACACTGTAATCCGCCCAGAGTCCCCTGCGGGGTGAGAAGGGTGGAATATAAAAGTTGTAAATAAATAAATAAATAAATTATTTGGGGGGGGGGGTTGTTTTGTTTTTGCCTTTCTCTGAGTCTGAAAGAATGGGTTTTACCCAAGGTCACCCAGTATGTTCCCAAGACCAAACAGCGATTCAAACTCTGGTCTCCTGGAGTTCTAATCCAATGGCCAAATCTCATTTCCATGCTGGCTCAGCTGATCCAACCGCTGCCTTGTTAAGATTGTTCAGTTTCATTTTGCTGAGGAAAAAGGGACAAAAACACTCGCATAATGAATTAAATGAAAAAAAAATTCAGGAAGGTTTATATGGCTGCTTTCTTTCTTTGCATTTGTGTTGCTCGGCTTTGCCAGAAAGTATTTCGATCTCCTTGCTTTTTTTTTTCTTCGCTCCACATAACCTAAGTAACACTGATATATGGCGTGTTTTCATCTAGCTCTTTGAAGCACAATCCACTTAGCGATTAGAAACCCCACACAATTTAGCAGATACCATCAGTGGAGAAACTTGCTATGAGCATGTCCTTTAATAAGCAGAGCGAATATTTGAAGCGTGGTTTGTGGTTGCTGCTTTTTGTTCCTGAATTATAGAGGGGAGTGAGGGGAAGAGATGCACTCAATGGGTAAACTAGATTATCTTCATGTTCTTCCTGTGACTCAGATAATATGTAAAGGAGAGCGTTCTACTTTGTGTCATGGATTCAACTGATTCACGCATTTTCACTGAAAACAATTGTATGGGGGGAAAGGTAGGTTGGGTTAAGGTTTCGGCTGACATTAATCCCAGTCGTGTCCGACTCTGGGGATTTGTGTTCATCTCCATTTCCAAGCCAAAGAGCCGGTGTTGTCCATAGACACCTCCAACGTCATTTGGCCGGCATAACTGCATGGAGTGCTGTTACCTTCCAGCAGAAGCAGTACCAATTGGTCTACTCACATTTGCATGTTTTTGAGCTGTTAGGTTGGCAGAAGCTGGAGCTGACAGCGGAAGCTCACGCCACTCCCCAGATTCGAACCTGCAACTTTTCGGTCAACAAGCTCAGCAGCTCAGCGGTTTAATCCACTGCACCACCAGGGGAAAAGAATCATAGAATCAAAGAATCAAAGAGTTGGAAGAGACCTCATGGGCCATCCAGTCCAACCCCATTCTGCCAAGAAGCAGGAATATTGCATTCAAATCACCCCTGACAGATGGCCACCCAGCCTCTGTTTAAAAGCTTCCAAAGAAGGAGCCTCCACCACACTCCAGGGTAGAGAGTTCCACTGCTGAACGGCTCTCACAGTCAGGAAGTTTTTCCTCATGTTCAGATGGAATCTCCTCTCTTGTAGTTTGAAGCCATTGTTCCACGTCCTAGTCTCCAAGGAGGCAGAAAACAAGCTTGCTCCCTCCTCCCTGTGGCTTCCTCTCACATATTTATACATGGCTAATAGGCCTGGGTAACAACGGAAAAATTTGTTTCTAAAATCGATTCGTTTTTGGGGGTTTTTTGCGTTTCGTTATTTAAAATAATTACAAAATTTTCCTTTTAAAAAGTTCGATATTTACGAAATTTCGTAAATGTGGAAAAAATTACAAAACATTAATGAATCGATTTCCGAAACAATAACGAATCGATTCGTTAATGGCGGACGCGACCGCGAAATACGCTAAAAAACCTCCAAAAACTTCTGAAGCTTCCCTCTCCCTCTGTTGTTGACTGTTGGTGTGATATTATAATTTTTTTTCACTAATTAAACAAAAAACAACCATAAAACTTGCCCCAGACATGCGGAAATAATAACGAAACGACCTCAAAACAATAACGAAACGAATACAATAACGAAATACAAAGCATTTACAAAACTATTTAAAAATTCGTTTTTAAAAAAAATTGCTCCAGAATGGTTCGTTATCGTTTTGTAATTTAAAATATTAACGAATTACAAATTAACGAAACGAAACCGCCCAGCCCTAATGGCTATCATATCTCCTCTCAGCCTTCTCTTCTTCAGGTTAAACATGCCCAGCTCCATAAGCCGCTCCTCATAGGGCTTGTTTTCCAGACCCTTTATCATTTTAGTCGCCCTCCTCTGGACACATTCCAGCTTGTCAATATCTCTCTTGAATTGTGGTGCCCAGAATTGGACACAATATTCCAGATGTGGTCTAACCAAAGCAGAATAGAGGGGTAGCATGACTTCCCTAGATCTAGACACTATGCTCCTATTGATGCAGGCCAAAATCCCATTGGCTTTTTTTGCCGTAACATCACATTTGTTGGCTCATGTTTAACTTGTTGTCCACGAGGACTCCAAGTTCTTTTTCACACGTACTGCTCTCGAGCCAGGCATTGTCCCCCATTCTGTATTTTTGCATTTCGTTTTTCCTGCCAAAGTGGAGTATCTTGCATTTGTCCCTGTTGAACTTCATTTTGTTAGTTTTGGCCATTCATCTCTCTAATCTGTCAAGGTCGTTTTGAATCCTGCTCCTGTCCTCTGGAGTATTGGCTATCCCTCCCAATTTGGTGTCGTCTGCAAACTTAATGATCCTGCCTTCTAGCCCTTCATCTAAGTCATTAATAAAGATGTTGAACAGGACCGGGCCCAGGATGGAACCCTGATGATGGCACTCCACTCCTCACGTCTTTCCAGGATGAACAGGAAGCATTGGTGAGCACCCTCTGGGTTCGTTGATTTAACCAATTACAGATCCACCTCACTGTAGCCCACGTTGGACTAGTTTCCTTGCCAGAAGGTCGTGGGGGATCAGTCGAAGGCCTTACTGAAATCCAAATATGATCAGGAACAAACTTCCTGTAATTATAGTGCTTCTCAGATCTACTTTCCTCTTCTTACTGAGTCTTAAGAATGAAATGAATCAGAGAAAGGATGAAACAGATGCCATCATCATTGATCTACATGGCACCATGTTTGTAGGACATTTTGGTTTTCTTTTTCATTTACTTGAAAATGTAGTTGTGAAGTCGAGCATGCCCCCTCCCTACCAAGGGATGGTAACTTATAATTCTGCAAAGGACAAAGGTACCAGACTGCACAATAGGAGTTAAGTCTTGGTCAATTTGCCAAGACCTTAACAACAATGAGGACCCCATGAAACTTCGGGAATGGCTAGACCTTGGGGTCTCTGCCTGTCTTGAGAGCTGTAGTTTTCCAAGGACCATGGGACCGGCTTCCATCCCAGCGCTGCAGGGCTTTGTGTCTTGGCCCAGTGGAACTCCATAGACTCCCTTTGGTGGCTTTTTGAATTCTGCTACATTCCTGGGCTTCACTCTCTTCAAGGACTCGCTCCCTACCCATAAACTTTCTTCAAGACAACTTATGAATTCATGTCGTGTCCTGATATCGTGGCGGGGTAGAAACGTTGTAAATAAATCTATATAAATAAAAATGTAATGTTCGTTTGTGGGATTAAGAGAACTCAAAAACCACTGGATGAATTGCCACCAAAATTGACCACAAGACACCTACTAACCCAAGGAGTGATCATCACTCAAAATATTGATTTTGTCATTTGGGAATTGTAGTTGCTGTAGTCGCCTGCGGGCTGATATGGCCAGGATATAAGTGATGTAAATAAATAAATAATAAATAAATTTATAGTTCACCTACAAAGAGCATTCTTAACTCCACCAATGATGGAATTGAACCGAACTTGGCACACAGAACTCCCATGACCAACAGAAAACACTGGAAGGGATTGGTGGGCATTGACCTTGAGTTTGGGAGTTGTAGTTCACCTACATCCAGAGAGCACTGTGGACTCAAACAATAATGGATCTGGACCAAACTTGGCATGAATATTCCATATGCCCAAATACACACACAGATGGAGTTTGGGGAAAATAGACTTTGACATTTGGGGTTATAGTTACTGGGATTTATAGTTCACCTACAATCAAAGAGCATTCTGAACCCCATTAATGACAGAATTGGGGCAAACTTCCCACACAGAACTCCCATGACCAACAGAAAATACTTAAGGCCATCCAGTCCAATGCCCTTCACCAGGGCAAGAAAACACAATCAAAGCCCTCCTGACAAAGAGCCATCCAGCCATAGATATAGATATGACTCTCTCACACACACAGATATCGTATCATAGATATGAAAGGGACCCCTAAAGAAGGACAATGATATGTTGCATGTTCCAGAGTATGCAAACCAGACAATCTCCACATCAATACTGACAAAGATCAGCATTCAGCACAAAAATAGGGAATTGCAGGAACTCTGCCTATCAAAAAGAAGAGGACAAAAGAATTCTTGCAACATTTTTTTCTGTGTAGAAAATGGGTTTTCTCTCCTCCAAAACCATAGACATGATAGTCATGAGCTATCGCTGATCTCTGGCAAGAGTAAAGAAACCGGAACCTCATATTCAAATAAACTCCAATCTTATCAGCATGGTGAGTAGAATGCAGGCGCTGAGGAGTTGTCTCTGTGGCAAAAGTGGTTAGAGAAAGGTTTTTATCATATGCTTAGCTTGTAGTATTCAGCGATGATGCTAACATGAGCCAAACCCATGACAACAGCTTGTCTCATAAGCTCCGGTTCTCAATTGGAAAAAGAGGCCCAGATGTATCCTTCAGAAGAAGGATAGTGGAGAATGTAATTTGGTTCATATTTTGGAATATGATTTATTTATTTATTTATTTATTTATTTACTTTACTTATATACTGCTGTTCTCAGCCCGAAGGCGACTCAGAGCGGTTCACAACAAATACGAACAGCAAAAATTCAGTGCTACAGTATAGAAACAGTTAACAACCTAACACATTACACAATTAATAAACAGTTACTACAATACCCATTCACTGTCGTCTCCTCATCAAAAACATGTTCCAGATTCGTCATCCATTGTTCCATTCCAGTGTTCATTAACCAATCATTGCACTAATTATTCGAACGCCTGCTCAAACAGCCAGGTCTTCACTTTTTTGCGGAATACCATTAGAGATGGTGCTAGTCTAATGTCCGTAGGAAGGGCGTTCCACAGCCGAGGAGCCACCATCGAGAAGGCCCTATCTCTCGTCCCCGCCAGCCGAGCTTGAGAAGCAGGCGGGATCGAGAGCAGGGTCTCCCTGGAAGATCTCAAAGACCTGGTGGGTTCATAGGCAGAGATGCGGTCGGATAGGTAGCAAAGGCCAACGCCAGCACTTTGAATTCAGCCCAGTAGCAGATCGGTAGCCAGTGGAGTTGGCGCAACAGGGGGGTTGTATGCTCCCTGCGCTCCACTCCTGTTAAAATCATGGCTGCCGAGCGTTGGACTAGTTGGAGCTTCCGAGCTGTCTTCAAAGGCAACCCCACGTAGAGAGTGTTGCAGTAGTCTAAACGGGATGTAACCAGAGTGTGGACTACCGTAGCCAAGTCAGACTTCCCAAGGTACGGGCGCAGCTGGCGCACAAGCTTTAGCTGTGCAAATGCTCCCCTGGTCACTGCCGAAACCTGGGGTTCCAGGCTCAGCGATGAGTCCAGGGTCACACCCAAGCTGCGAACCTGCGTCTTCAGGGGGAGTGCGGCCCCATCCAACACAGGCTGTAACCCTATGCCCTGTTCGGCCTTGCGACTGACCAGGAGTACCTCTGTCTTGTCTGGATTCAATTTCAATTTGTTCGCCCTCATCCAGACCGTCACAGCGGCCAGGCACCGGTTCAGGACCTGGACAGCCTCCTTAGTAGCAGGTGGAAAGGAGTGACAGAGTTGGACATCATCCGCATACAGATGACACCGTACCCCGAAACTCTGGATGATCTCCCCCAGCGGCTTCATGTAGATGTTAAACAACATGGGAGACAATATTGAGCCCTGAGGAACCCCACAAGACAATGGTTAGAATAAGCTCTATCTAATTTCCTATTTCTAAATATGATGAGTTGCCATTTTTCTTTATAGTCTAAGCAAGACACACATGGATTAGGCAGTAGGCACTGGGAAGAAAAGACACCAGGGTCTCAGGTTCAGTTGATGGGTCCACCAGTGGTGAGATGGTCACACGGCGATTCAACCAGGCCTTCGTTGTCACAGTCCTATTTCAGGTTGGTCACATCATCTTCCAGTTTCTTGACCACCTTCACAAAATTCAATGTAGTGAGTTTTCAGAAAGTCACATAGATGGAGGTGTATATCATGATGGTGATGGTGATCATTATTATCATTGGCTGTCACTCATTGCCGAGTATGATTGTCTTCCAAGTGTAGAGTCTTGACGGTGGGTACGTAGGTGACTGTAGAGACTTCTTCTTGATCTGGATGTTCTCTTGCAGGGAGGACATCAATGTGCCTTCCTCTTGACACATTTCTTTCTTTTGCCTTCCATTTGTGACTTTTCAAATTTCACAGCACTGTTGGTAACAGCTGGCCTCCAGTTAGAAAGCTTGAGGTCCAGGGGTTTCCAGTTCTCGGTGTCTATGCCACCGTTTTTAAGGTTAGCTTTATTTACTTAGGTGATCCCTCATTGTCCGAGTAGGATGATCCTCCAGGGTCAATGTGCAGTGTGCGGTGGGTCTGTAGGTGACTGTGGAGCCCTATTCTTAATCTGCATCTTCTCCCGCAGTGAGGGCATTGGTTTCCAGGTGGAATGCAGTCCCAGTCGGGGTTGGCTTGATGAGTCTTCCTCTTGGCACGTTTCTCTCTTTCGCCCTCCATTCATGCCTCTTCAAATTCTACAGCACTGCTGGTCACAGCTGACCTCCAGGGTCAGGGCTTCCCAGTTCTCAGTGTCTATGCCAGAGTTTTTAAGGTTGGCTTTTCCTGCCCACCAACATTCCATTTTCCATTCTTGAGTTCGGAATAGAGCAACTGCTTTGGGAGATGGTGGTCAGGCATCCAGACAATGTGGCTGGTCCAGCGGAGTTGATGGCGGAGGACCATCGCTTCAATGCTGGTGGTCTTTGCTTCTTCCAACACGCTGATATTTGTCCACTTGTCTTTCCAAGAGATTTTCCGGATTTTCCAGAGGCAACACTGATGGAATCATTCCAGGAGTTGCATGTGACGTCTGTAGACAGTCTACATTTCATAGGCATATAGCAGGGTTGGCTTTACGTCTATATGGCGGTAGGCAATTTAGTACAACAAAACCTGGCTCCCACCCTTCTCCATCTAAAGGGCAATCTCCATGGCTACAGCTCCATTCTTCTATTTATCCTGTTCTAGGTTTTTCTCTTTTAATATCCCACAGGATGAGTTTTATCCCCACGGAAAAGCTTGACGATCATTACTTAAAACATGGCTTTATACATGGCTATCATATCTCCTCTCAGCCTTCTCTTCTTCAGGTTAAACATGCCCAGCTCCTTAAGCCGCTCCTCATAGGGCTTGTTCTCCAGACCCTTGATCATTTTAGTTGCCCTCCTCTGGACACATTCCAGCTTGTCAATATCAAATGCAGTTTGACACTACTTTAACTTTGACACAATTTGACACCATTTTAACTGCCATAGCTCAGTCTATGGACTCATGGTAACCATAGTTTTGCCACATTTTGAATCTACTATTCCATAAATTGCTGGTGCCCCAACAAACTACAAGTCCCATGTTTCCAAAGCATTGGGCCATGGCAGTTAAAATGGTGTCAGATTGAATTACTTCTACACTCTAGATGCAGACAGGGTTGGGCTTTTGCTCACTAAGGCTTTTTTCATTCATTCTTGGATAGCATCATTACACCACTAACTGCAACAAAACACTCAAAGTATATTAATTTCTGGAGATATACAGGGAAACCACGCTTTCACTACTGATAAAAAAGCAGTGTCGTCTCAAAGATTCCATTAATATTTTTGTAATCTCTGAGCCGTGCAGTGAGATTATGCCCCTGCATCTTGACACTACTGGTGAGAACAAATGGATCAAAATTGTGAATTATGGGTGATTTCCTCTCATTTAATGACACAAAACTCCGTTTCTTCACCACCAACATTTAAGACCATCTCCCCCCCCCTTAATAAGCATCCATTGAAATAAACCTAGATGTAGGCCTTTATTTTTCTTCTCCCTTGCGTTTGTTGTTGTTCATTCGTTCAGTCGTCTCCGACTCTTCGTGACCTCATGGACCAGCCCACGCCAGAGCTCCCTGTCGGCCGTCACCACCCCCAGCTCCTTCAAGTTCAGTCCAGTCACTTCAAGGATGCCATCCATCCATCTTGCCCTTGGTCGGCCCTTCTTCCTTTTGCTTTCCACTTTCCTCAGCATAATTGTCTTCTCTAGGCTTTGCTGTCTTCTCATGATGTGGCCAAAGTACTTCAACTTTGTCTCTAGTATCTTTCCCTCCAGTGAGCAGTCGGGCTTTATTTCCTGGAGGATGGACTGGTTGGATCTTCTCGCAGTCCAAGGCACTCTCAGAACTTTCCTCCAACACCACAGCTCAAAAGCATCGATCTTCCTTTGCTCAGCCTTCCCTAAGGTCCAGCTATCACATCCGTAGGTTGCTACGGGGAATACCATTGCTTTGACTTTGCGGATCTTTGTTGCCAGTCTGATGTTCCTACTCTTTACTATTTTATCGAGACTGGACATTGCTCTCCTCCCAAGAAGGAAGCGTCTTCTGATTTCCTGGCCACAGTCTGCATCTGCAGTGATCTTTGCGCCTAGAAATACAAAGTCTGTCACGGCCTCCACATTTTCTCCCTCTATTTTCCAGTTGTCAATCATTCTTGTTGCCATAATCTTGGTTTTTTTGACGTTTAGCTGCAACCCAGCTTTTGCGCTTTCTTCTTTCACCCCTTGCATACAGGAGGTTATAGTTAGTTAGGTGTGTGCATGATTTCATTTTTTGTGTATCAGAGTTGAATGATTTGGTGGATTCGGTTGCCGAATGCATGAAAACGAACCTAGCATGGGGCATCCGAAGCCTTAGCCTGTACAGATTTATTTATTTACTAGCTGTCCCCTGCCACACGTTGCTGTGGACCAGTCTGGTGATCTGGAAAATAAAGTAATGAGAAAGTGTTGGTTTCTAATATACGTAAAGTCTTTCCACTTGTGGGTAAACAGTATTTCTTGCTGTTTCTTTGCCAGTGTTGATGTGGAGATTGTCTGGTTTGTCTACTCTGGAACATGCAACATATTGTTCTTCTTTAGGGCTCCCTTTCAAATCTATGATATTATATATGTCATATACATCTGTGTGTGTGTGTGTGAATAATATATACCTATATCTATGGCCCTTTGTCATGAGGGCTTTGATTATATTTTCTTGCCCTGATGAAGGGAATTGGGCTGGATGGCCTTAAGGCAACATTTCAAAGAATCAAAGAATCAAAGAGTTGGAAGAGACCTCATGGGCCATCCAGTCCAACCCCCTGCCAAGAAGCAGGAATATTGCATTCACATCACCCCTGACAGATGGCCATCCAGCCTCCAGCTTCCAAAGAAGGAGCCTCCACCACACTCCAGGGCAGAGGGTTCCACTGCTGAACGGCTCTCACAGTCTCACTGAAGTTCTTCCTCGTGTTCAGATGGAATCTCCACTCTTGTAGTTTGAAGCCATTGTTCCGCGTCCTAGTCTCCAGGGAAGCAGAAAACAAGCTTGCTCCCTCCTTCCTGTGGCTTCCTCTCACATATTTATACATGGCTATCATATCTCAGCCTTCTCTTCTTCAGGCTAAACAAGCCGCTCCTCATAGGGCTTGTTCTCCAGACCCTTGATCATTTTAGTCTCCCTCCTCTGATCACATTCCAGCTTGTCAATATCTCTCTTGAATTGTGGTGCCCAGAATTGGACACTATATTCCAGGTGTGGTCTAACCAAAGCAGAATAGGGGGTAGCATGACTTCCCTACATCTAGACACTATGCTCCTCTTGATGCAGGCCAAAATCCCATTGGCTTTTATTGCTGCCACATCACATTGTTGGCTCATGTTTTACTTGTTGTCCATGAGGACTCCAAGACCTTTTTCACACGTACTGCTCTCAAGCCAGGCATCCCCCATTCTGTATTTCTTAGCCTGGGAGTTAGGACCCTGGGAGGAGGAGTCGCGAGGGGTTGTCAGAAGGGTTGCCAAAGACCAGCAGGAAACACATATTTTCTGTTGGTCATGGCGATTCTGTGCAGGAAGTTTGGCCCAGTTCTATGGTTGGTGGGGGTCAGAATGCACTTTGATTTTGGCTGTGCGTGTGAATCACATATATATCTATATCTATGGCTAGATGGCTCTTTGTCAGGAGGGCTTTGATTACATTTTCTTGTCCTGATTAAGGGAGTTGGACTGGATGGCCTAAAGTATTTTCTGTTGGTCATGGGGGTTCATTGTGGGAAGTTTCCCCCAATTCTGTCATTGGTGGGGTTCAGAATGCTCTTTGATTGTAGGTGAACTATAAATCCCATTTACTACAACTCCCAAATGTCAAGATCTATTTTCCCCAAACCTCATCTGTGTTCATATTTGGGCATATGGAATATTTGTGCCAAGTTTGGTCCAGGTCCATCATTGTTTGAGTCCACAGTGCTCTCTGGATGTAGGTGAACTACAACTCCCAAACTCAAGATCAATGCCCACCAAACCCTTCTCGTGTTTTCTGTTGGTCATGGGAGTCCTGTATGCCACGTTTGGTTCAATGACATAATTGGTGGAGTTCAGGATGCTCTTTGATTGTAGGTGAACTATAAATCCCAGCAACAACTCCCAAATGATAAAATCAAATTTTTTGAGTGAAGGACATACATTGGGTTGCTAGATGTATGCTGTCCAAATTTGGTGTCAATTGGCCCACTGGTTTTTGAGTTCTGTTAATCCCACAAACGAACATTACATTTTTATTTATATAGATTTATTTACAACGTTTCTACCCCACCCTTCCCAATCCCTGAGGGGGGACTGAGGCCGGCTAACACTGGCAACAATTTGATGCCGCAAATCACATTATAACAACAATATAAAACCACAAATACACAATAATTTAAAAACAATAAACATAAGTTAAACAATCATATAGCTGTTTCCATTATTATCACAATCATATGATCCAGTTCAATGTCCAAAGTGCCGTTATGGCTGCTAGCCAAAGGCATAGTTCCAAAGCCACAATTTCTGATCACAGCAGCCAGATTTTTTGGCTAATGGGGACTGATAATGGGGACCAATGGGGCCAAGCAGAACCCTAACTAAGGCAGAAGTAGCGACGTGCGGGCAATAATCTTTATTTATTTATATGCCGCCCTTCTCACCCTGAAGTCTGTAGCCCCAATGCTCACACTTTCTGCAGGGGGTGTTTAGATGCCCTCCCAGTACCTTCCAGAAGGGCACTGAGACCCCCCCCCCCAAAAAAAAAGACTTTAAAAAATAAAGTAACTTACTCAGAAGTGATTAAACTGCCATGCTTTCCTGGCATGTTATTTCTACATACCAGGAGAGCTCCAACAGCAGTTTAATGGCAGTCGGGTAAGTTATTTCATTTCTTAAAACTCTTTTTAGGGGGTGTGGGTGGGGAGGGGGTTGTTGCTCTCTGGGTTTTCAGGGCTGAATCAGGGATGTTGGAGAGATTGCGCAAGAGGTTTCTACCTTGTTAGCATTGTGAACCACCCAATGTTTTTGTGTCAAGTGAAAATAAAGTTTCTTGTCATTATTATCCAGAAATGTGTAGAGTTTAGCGTTAGACCTAATTCTTTGGGGTTTTTTTGTTTTATTTGAGGATTTAATTTCTGTTTATTTATGTGTGTTGTTGCTGTTTCTTTAAGGCACCAAGTAGACAGAAAGAGAGAAAAATGTCTAATTTTATATATCTGTATATTGCATTATCCCAGGACCACCAAGGGGTCAGTCCCCACAGGGCCCCCACTCATCATCATCATCATCATCATCATCATCATCATTTAATAACTTATTAATCGCCCTCCATCCGAGAATGCTCTCGGCGATTTACAGCTAAATTATAAAAGATAAAATACATACAAACAAAAATTAAAAATCAACAGAGATTGAATGCTCTAGTAAAAAGCCAGGTCTTAAGTGCGAGAGTAAAAGGCCCGAAGTCACGCATGGCTCTCATGTAGGGCCGCAAGGAATCCCACAAGGCAGGGGCAGAAATGGAAAAAGCCCTGCGTCTGGTCCTTTCCAAGTGCACTTCTCTAGGACCCGGTATATGGAGTAAGTCACGTTGGGCTGGTCGTTGCGACCTCTGATGATGGGAGAAGGAGAGGCGGTCCCTAAGGTACGATGGACCCTGGCCGTAAAGAGTTTTAAAGGTCAGAACTAGCATCTTATACAGGCCACGGTACTCAGTTGGAAGCCAATGTAAATGTTGCAGCACTGGTGTTATATGGCATTTCATGGGCGTTCTTGTGAGTAACCTGGCTGCCGTATTCTGAACAATACGAAGCTTTCGGGTTGTAGACATCAGAAGGCCCAGATACAGGACGTTGCAATAGTCCAGCCTAGACGTGACCGTGGCATGGATGACAGTTGCCAGAACCTCGTCAGATAGGTAGGGTGCCAGTTGCTTCACTTGTCGTAGATGGAAAAAGGCCTGTTTGCTGGCAGCAGTGACCTGAGCTTCCATTGTCAGCTGTGAATCCAGGATGACACCTAAGCTCTTAACAGTGGTCGATGGAGATAGGACGGCACCATCGAAGGTGGGTAATGGAGGAGTCAGACCTGCCGGGCGGCCATGCCAGAGAATCTCAGTCTTCGCCGGGTTCACCTTCAGTCTGCTAGCACGTAGCCAGTTTGACAGAGCTTCCAGACATAGGGTGAAATTGTCTGGAATTGACGTTGCTCCAGGCTCCAGGCGCAGAAGGAGTTGGGTATCGTCTGCATATTGGTAGCAGTCCAGGCCAAAACTCCGAGCCAAACTAGCAAGGGGTCTAACGTAAATATTGAAGAGAAGAGGAGAGAGAATTGCACCTTAGGGGACCCCACATAGGAGGGGGGATCTATCGGAGACTTGATCCATGTACTCCACTTTCAGGAAGACCCAGGTCTAATGCAGCATCAAATTAATTTGGTTTTACCGGAGGCATAGTTTGGACGCCTCCAGTAAAACCACGGGAGCTCCCGCATTATAGGCCCTGTGTGAAAGGGCCCTCAATGAATTCTCTGCGCCTTCCTAAAAAAATACTAAAACCAAAAGGTTCCCTGATTAAATATCCATCCTTCTAATAAACATCAACCACAGTGACCTTTAAATATAATGCAAATGGTTTTTCACTATTGTTCTATCTTTGATAATGTGAAAACCACCCCACGGGGTTGAAAATTTTACTGTTTGTAGGTCCTCAGGCTGTATTTGAATGTTTCTTCCAAAAAGGCTCTGTGCCAATGTTCGTGAGAGGCTTCATTTTCAAAACATAAGAGTTTAGCTTTCTTTCAGTTTTCCTAATTCTTCACATTCTTTCCTAGCATGGGGGGAAAAATAGGCTGGCTGCCTTAATGGCAGAAACATTTGGAAGGCTAAAAACAAACAAACAAAAATAATCAATTTTCAAGGTCCACTCGCAGATGGATGGCACTGTTTAGGAAACATTTATCATTCGATCGCAAGAGAAAATGTTGCTGCAAAAGCAAAGGAGAGGCATGAAAATGGTGCACGATTATTCCTGCCTCCACCCGCTCCCCCAAATATGCATTAAAATATTCAGCTTTTCAGTTTGTGCCATGACTTTAGAAAAAAAATAGGCATCAAAAGTAAGGCAGAATGAACAGGGTATATGTTGCATTTTCAGTAACAGAAAACATCAGAGAAATACTACCCTCCACATTAGGTTCACATGCATGAGCAGGAAGAGGATATAGTTGCCAGACTGAAAACTGGAGAAGGCTCCTGTACCTTTCATGCTTGTGTTGCTTGTCATGCAACCAGGCAATCTGCTGAAATTCTCTCTTCTACAGACCAATTAAAGATATAGAAACTCTCTGTAATGTCCAATCTAGCAACTTTAGTACTTAGTTCTAGTATAAATTTGTGAACATCCTACAGCTCCTCCATGATGACATGACAGCAACAGTCTTGGAAGGCAGTGGCTCCCAAAGTGACCCATTTAAGGTGGAATCAGGTGTCAAACAGGGATGTGTTATTGCCCCAATCTTATTTTCCATCTTCATCGCTATGATACTTCATCTTGTTGATAGGAAGCTTCCCACCAGAGTGGAAATCATCTATCGGACAGATGGCAAGCTATTTAACTTCAGCAGAATGAAAGCCAAAACCAAGGTTACAACAACATATGTTATAGAACTCCAATATGCTGATGACAAAGTCATCTGTGCGTATTCAGAAGAAGACCTACAAGCCACTCTAAACACCTTTGCAGAAGCATACGAGAAGCTCGATCTGTCATTGAACATCAAGAAAACCAAAGTGCTGTTCCAGCAGGCACCAGCCAACCCCTCCCCAATGCCAGGGATACAGCTTAATGGTGTAACATTAGAAAATGTTGACCATTTCTGCTACCTTGGCAGCCACCTCTCCACAAAAATCAACATTGACACTGAAATGCAACACCGCCTGAGCTCTGCGAGTGCACCATTATTCCGAATGAAGCAGAGAGTGTTTGAGGACCGGGACATCTGTAGGGATACCAAGGTGCTTGTTTATAAAGATATTGTCCTCCCAACCCTGGTATATGCCAGCGAAATGTGGACTGTCTACAGGCGTCACATGAAACTCCTGGAACAATTCCACTAGTGTTGCTTTCAAAAATCCTGCAAATCTCTTGGGAAGACAGGCGGAAAAATGTCATTGTGCTGGAAGAAGCAAAGACGACCAGCACTGAAGTGATGCTCTTCCACCATAAACTCCATTGGACCGGCCACGTTGTCCGAATGCCTGATCATCATCTCCCGAAGCAGTTGCTCTACTCCGAAGTCAAGAATGGAAAATGGAATGTTGGTGGACAGGAAAAGAGATTGAAAGATGGGTTCAAAGCCAACCTTAAAAACTGTGGCATGGACACTGAGAACTGGGAAACCCTGGCCCTTGAGTGATCTAGCTGGAGGTCAGCTGTGACCAGCAGTGCTGTAGAATTTGAAGAGGCATGAATGGAGGGCGAAAGAGAGAAATGTGCCAAAAGGAAGGTGCATCAAGCCAACCCCAACCAGAACAACCTTCCACCTGGAAACCAATGCCCTCACTGGGGGAGAACATGCAGGTCAAGAATAGGGCTCCACAGTCACCTATGGACCCACCGCCAGGACAATCCTATTTGGACAATAAGGATCGCCTAAGTATGTTTGGACAGGTAAACTGGGCTGGAACCTTTCAGGGCTTTATAGGCTAAAGCCAGCACTCTGAACTGTGCTTGGTAGCAGATTGGCAGCCAGTGGAGCTGGCGTAACAATGTTTGACTCTCAATGTGAGCTGAACCACAAAAAATAGAGAAGAAATTTAACCTTATGCATGAGGGGTTAAACAAAGATCCGCCTAGTCAAAGCCATGGTATTCCCTGTAGTAACCTACGGATGTGAGAGCTGGACCTTAGGGAAGGCTGAGCGAAGGAAGATAGATGCTTTTGAGCTGTGGTGTTGGAGGAAAGTTCTGAGAGTGCCTTGGACTGCGAGAAGATCCAACCAGTCCATCCTCCAGGAAATAAAGGCTGACTGCTCACTGGAGGGAAGGATACTAGAGACAAAGTTGAAGTACTTTGGCCACATCATGAGGAGACAGCAAAGCCTAGAGAAGACAATTATGCTGGGGAAAGTAGAAGGAAAAAGGAAGAGGGGCTGAGCAAGGGCAAGATGGATGGATGGCATCCTTGAAGTGACTGGACTGACCTTGAAGGAGCTGGGGGTGGTGACGGCTGACAGGGAACTCTGACGTGGGCTGGTCCATGAGGTCACGAAGAGTCGGAGACGACTGAACGAATGAACAACAACAATGAGGGGTTTGGCAGGAGGAGGCACATTTGTCTCCACTCACCCAAAGGGTCCTTCATGAGGCCCAGGCCCTTAGGTATATCATACAATGCTTCCCAAAATATGCCTCTGAACGGGCCAATCCATGTTCTGAATATTACCCTAGAAATGAAAAGCTTCTGTTTTAATTATCACGAGTGCTATCAGCTTGTCTTGATCTCTGCTGTACCATTTGAAAGAGATGATTACAAGGTCTCCGTACAAATGTGACTCTCAAAACTCCAAAGATAAAATGACCAGTTTTACCGAAACTCGACTTGGTCTAGCAATTTTGTTAAAATTATCTGGCAGCCCCGGGGGACATTCATCAGATCATCTTTCTCTTTCGCTCTCTGGGTGTGCAATTGCACAACTATTTTGCATACAAACTGCTGGCATGAATACATACAAAGAAAGTGTTTGCATGGGCTTGTAATTAAATAAGATCTTATCTGGCAAGCAAATCCCAGATAGAATAAGCACTAATTACATGGTTACAGTAGCATCCAACAGTGTTTTGTGGTTTTTCAGAACCACTTTTTAATTTTTTTCCCCTCCAAATCTGGCTGTGACTAGGTGCGTCCATCGTTTGTCAGAACTTCCTCCTAGTTGGATATTACATTATATGATTTTAGAAAATACAACTCAGATGATGCTGTTCTAAGGTAGCAAAAGACATTAGTACACAGAATGGAGAAAACAGAAGGTATCTCTCTCTTCCTTTCTTAGCAATTTACAGTCTCTAATTAAAATCTTCAAAATCATTGCAGGGTGCATGTGTTCGGCAAATGGATTTCACATACATAGATGTTAATATTTCAATGTGTGCAGCAGCATAACTTCCTTTTTTCAAAACATAATAAAACCCATTGTATGAATTCGAATTTTTTTATATATAATGTAGGCGCCTACCTAAAGTTTTGTTTTACATCGCTGAGCCTGGAACCCCAGGTTTCAGCGGTGACCAGGGGAGCATTCGCACAGATAAAGCTTGTGCGCCAGCTGCGCCCGTACCTTGGGAAGTCTGACTTGGCCACGGTAGTCCACGCTCTGGCTACATCCTGTTTAGACTACTGCAACGCTCTCTATGTGGGGTTGCCGTTGAAGATGGCTCGGAAGCTTCAATTGATCCAATGCTCAGCAGCCATGATACTAACCGGGGCGGCACCCAGGGAGCATACAACAACTCTGTTGCGCCAGCTCCACTGGCTACCAATTTGCTACCGGGCCCAATTCAAAGTGCTGGCTTTGGCCTATAAAGACCTAAATGGTTCTGGCCCAAGTTACCTATCCGATCGCATCTCCGCCTACGAACCCACTAGGACTTTGAGATCTTCCGGGGAGGCCCTGCTCTCGATCCCACCTGCAACACAGGCACGGCTGGCGGGGACGAGAGACAGGGCCTTCTCGGTGGTGGCCCCTCTGCTGTGGAACGCCCTTCCCACGGACATTAGATCAGCTCCCTCATTGATGGTATTTGGGAGAAAAGTGAAAACCTGGTTATTTGAACAGACGTTTGAATAGGCAGTGCAATGAATTCAGGAAATGGAACTACGGAAAATGAGTTTGGATCATGATTCAAGTTATGAGACGCCAATGAATGAATGTTTATTGTTGTTTAATTGCTTAGTCTGCTATTGTGTTAATTGTTTTTAAATACTTTGTTATGCTGCATTGAATTTTTGCTATTATTGTTGTTATTCGCTATGAGTCGCTTAAGGGCTGAGAATAGCAGTATACAAGTGAAGTAAATAAATAAATTTTCGTAGTTTTGAAGATCAAATTAGGCAGCTGAGGTCCCCCATTCTCCATACACTGAATAAACCGATTTCTGGCGTTTGTCGTGACTCTTGCCAGCATAGCAGGCGTTACGTTGGCAATTTCTTCCTGGATGTTGGTCTTCAAATCTTGTAGGGTCCTTGGACAGTTCACATAAACATGGGATTTCACAAAACCCCATGGAAAAATATCACAAGGGGCCAAATCTGGAGAGTGGGCTGGCCACTCCAAATCTCCCCTAATTGAGATGAGGCGCTCTGGGAAGTGTTCCCTCAAAACAGCCATCGATGCTCTTGAAGTGTGTGCAGTTGCACCGTATTGTTGGAACCAAATGTCCCCTAAGTCCAACCCATCTAGCCGTGGGGGAAAAAAATCCTGTAACATGTTTACATACTGTCACTGTGACTCCATTTTCCTCAAAAAACCAGGGACCAATAATTCCAGCTGAGGAAATTGTCATTGCACCATCCTGTGTTCTCTTATTGCACTGTTACTGACCAAAAGCTTGGTCCAACATCTACGTCTTTAGCTTTTTCCTGAAGTTCAGGAGGGAAGGGGCTGATCTGATTTCATTCAGGAGGGAGTTCCATAGCCGAGGGGCCACCAATGAGAAGGCCTTGTCTCTCGACCCTATTAACCGCACTTGCAAAGGAGGTGGGACTGAGAGCAGGGCCTTCCCAGAAGATCTTAACTCCTAGCAGGCTCATAGAAGGAGAAACGTTCAGACAGGTAAGGTGGACTGGAACTGTTTAGGGCTTTATAGGCTTCAGCCAACACTTTGAACTGTGCTCAGTAGCAGACAAGTAGCCAATGGAGAGGACATAACAGGGGAAGTTGTATGCTCCTTGTATCCTGCTCTGGTGAGAAATCTGGCTGCTCCTTGTTGGACTACTTGAAGCTTCTGAACAGTCTTCAAAGGCAACCCCACGTAAAGCGTGTTGCAGTAGTCTATTTCCGATGTTTACTTTCTCAAGAGGAAACACAGACGTAATTTGTAAAGGGTATTGTAGGGTCATAGAATCATATTTTATCTATTTATTTGCAACATTTATATGCCACTCTTCGCATCTGAAGGGGACTCAGTAACAAGTAAATACAATCTATATAAATAAAAATGTAATTTTCATTTGTGGGATTAACATAACTCAAAAACCACTGGACGAATTGAGACCAAATTTGGACACAAGACATCTAACAACACAATGTATGTCCTTCACTCAAAAAAAATTGATTTTGTCATTTGGGAGTTGTAGTTGCTGGGATTTATAGTTCACCTACAATCAAAGAACATTCTGAACCCCACCAACGAATTGAACCAAACTTGGCACACAGAACTCCCATGACCAACAGAAAATACTGGAAGGGTTTGGTGGGCAGTGTCCTTTGGTTTTGGAGTTGTAGTTCACCTACATCCAGAGATCACTGTGGACTCAAACAATGATGGATCTGGACCAAATTCTACATGAATACTCAATATGCCCAAATGTGAGCACTGGTGGAGTTTGGGGAAAATAGAATCTTGACATTTGGGAGTTGTAGTTGCTGGGATTTATAGTTCACCTACAATCACAGAGCAATCTGAACCCCACCAACGATAGAATTGGGCCAAACCTCCCACACGGAACCCCCATGTGGGCCACAGCAACGCGTGACAGGGGACGGCTAATATATTATGTTATTACCATAGCACAATATTAATATTATATATACAAAAATAGACATACCCTACTAAATAAAACTTGACTTCCATTTCACACTTCGGTTTTTTGGTCCATTACTTCCCTGTTGTTATCTCCAGTTCCTCTTGTTATCTTCTTCTTTTATCATACTCGTAAAAGGGGGCCCAATCGGTCCTCTTTATCAACTTGCCCGTATTCTTTTTCAAATAAAAAGTCAAAGTATCCATGTCTCTTATTTCTCTTACCTTCTCCAACCATGAATCAGTCTCTGGGATTTTTTCCTGCTTCCAAACACAAGCAAAAGTTATTCTTGCTGCAGTTGTTATATATGTAAACAGCCTATCTTCATTATCATTAAGTTGTAACTCTTGGTCCGTAAAACCTAATAAATAATATTCGGGTTTCTTTTTAAAGGATTTCTTCAGTATTTTTTGGAGTTCCGCATGAATTTGAGACCAATATTTCGTAGATTGTCTATTTTTGTGTGTGTGTATTGTAATTTTTTTTCTCTCTCTCTCTTTCTTCCTCTTTTTCCTTTCTGAACTTTTTCTAAAATATTGTTCTCACTCTTTCGATGTATTTGTTAGAAATTTAATAAAAATATTTTTTTTAAAAAAATTAATATTATATATTACATTGTACTATAGCATTATACTGTAATATAATATTTGGATTTGGAAAAAACCCCAAGAGCCAACCAGTTCAACTTTCTGTCATGCATGAATACTCTATTCAAGCCTTCCCAACAGATGCCCATCCAGCCTCTGTTTATAAAACATCCCGAGAAGGATGCTCCATCATGCTTTGAGGCAGCAGCATATCCTAGTCTTATTTATTATTATTTATTTATTACTTGCACTTATTGACCGCCACTCTCAGCCCTAGGGCGACTCGTGGCGGTGAACAACAACATAGAAAGGACAATATACAGCAAATCACGACAGTACATACCAAACTACTACTACATAACATATACTAAAAATCCGCTTCGTCAAAATCCTGGGGTCATAGTCAATTTCATAGTCATAATCCATTCCAGTATCGTTCCAATGATATACTCAGTTGAAGGCCTGCTCGAAGAGCCATGTTTTCAGGCTCCTACGAAAGGCCATCAAGGAGGGCGCCTGTCTAACTTCAGCAGGGAGGGCGTTCCACAGCCGGGGGGCCACCACCGAGAAGGCCCGCTCTCTCGTCCCCGCCAGACGTGCCTGTGAGGCAGGCGGGACCGAGAGAAGGGCCTCCCCGGATGATCTCAAGGTCCTCGTGGGCTCGTAGGCCGAGATGCGGTCTGCAAGGTATTTTGGGCCGGAACCGTTTAGGGCTTTGTAGGATAACACCAGCACCTTAAATTGGGCCCGGTAGCAAATCGGCAGCCAGTGGAGCTGGGACAGCAGGGGCGTTGTATGCTCTCTGCGCCCTGCTCCTGTTAACAACATGGCTGCCGCGCGTTGGACTAGCTGAAGCTTCCGGGCCATCTTCAAGGGCAGCCCCACGTAGAGAGCGTTGCAGTAGTCGAGGCGGGATGTGACCAAAGCGTGTACCACCGTGGCCAAGTCAGACTTCCCAAGATACGGGCGCAGCTGGCACACGAGCCTAAGCTGTGCAAATGCTCCCCTGGTCACCGCTGAGACCTGGGGCTCCAGGCTCAGCGATGAGTCCAGGGTCACACCCAAGCTGCGAACCTGCGCCTTCAAGGGGAGTGCGACCCCGTCCAGCACAGGCTGTAACCCTATACCCTGTTCGGCCTTGCGACTGACCAGGAGTACCTCTGTCTTGTCTGGATTTAGTTTCAGTTTGTTCGCCCTCATCCAGACCGTTACAGCGGCCAGGCACCGGTTCAGGACTTCGACGGCCTCCTTAGTAGCAGGTGGGAAGGAGTGACAGAGTTGGACGTCATCTGCGTACAGGTGACACCGCACCCCGAAACTTACCATTAAGAAGATTTTTTTCTAATATTCATGTAGAATATTCAGGCAGAGAGGGAGGGTGACGTTCTTGGTGAAATCTTCCATATTTAACATGTGCCAAAATTGCACACATTTCTAAAATGGACATTAACGCACCTCAGTCAGTGGATGTGATGATCCAGAGGTGCATTCAGCTGAGAAAAATACTCACCAACATGTGCATATGCAGACAGAGTGCATATAAATAGCTACACATTTTGGTGCAGAAAAACCCAAGCGAAATCCCGCAGGGCACTGAAATGACATGAGCTCGCCACCTGAAAAACAAGAACCTGGAAATTGGGCTTGACATATCCTGCTCATTCCTACATACTCTTAAAGCATCATAGTGCAGAATCAATAGTTCAGCAAAGTTGCCATTATGGACGTATACATTATTCATTATTATGCATTAAGGGTTTATTATTGTGAAGGAATTTCTATGAAAATAGTTTGTGTGGAATAGTTTGTGCAGGGCGGGGGGGGGGGGGGGGGGGGTCACACAACTTTATAACTGGTAACCACTATCCCATTTGCACAGTGGCCACAACCCAAAGAAGGATGACTGCAATTACCAAATCCTTTCTGTTTTCGTTTCAAATTTCAGGTGCCCCTTGTACTGTTTTGGGGAAGATTCCGAGAGATTAAATGTGGAGCCATTTGGCTTCCCAGAATCTTAGTTCAGCATTAAAGCCATGTCACCATATCTCAAGGGATCACTTGACCAGGAACCACTTTGACCAGGAACCACTTAACCAGGGACAACTTGACCAGGAACCACTTTGACCAGGGGCCACTTAACCAGGGACAACTTGACCAGGAACCACTTTGACCAGGAACCACTTAACCAGGGACAACTTGACCAGGAACCACTTTGACCAGGGGCCATTTAACCAGGGACAACTTGACCAGGAACCACTTTGACCAGGGGCCACTTAACCAGGGACAACTTGACCAGGAACCACTTTGACCAGGGGCCACTTAACCAGGGACAACTTGACCAGGAACCACTTTGACCAGGGGTCACTTAACCAGGGACAACTTGACCAGGAACCACTTTGACCAGGGGCCACTTAACCAGGGACAACTTGACCAGGAACCACTTTGACCAGGGGCCACTTAACCAGGGACAACTTGACCAGGAACCACTTTGACCAGGGGTCACTTAACCAGGGACAACTTGACCAGGAACCACTTTGACCAGGGGCTACTTAACCAGGGACAACTTGACCAGGAACCACTTTGACCAGGGACCACTCTCCAACATTAATAGCAAAAGGGTTATGTATCAGTTTTTGGTCAACTTTAGATTCGGTTTGGTTATTTGGGGTGCCAATTCAGAAAATTGCATTGGGTAGACCACATCAGCACTAGTTTCTGACACTGGACATATGGCATCCAGTAGTTGCAATCTGCTTGTCCACAAAAAAAACCCCATATTTAATAATCTAGAGTTGATGTGGTGGTAGTAATCTTTCGTGGGCAGTCACCCTCTCCCCTCCCAACATCCCAGTTGCCTCGGCATTATAAGAGGGTTTCACGAGACCAGTCACTCTCATTGCCATGTGGGTTCAAGGCAATGGTGTAGTAATGGTGAAGCTGCAGACCATATTTTTGTTCTTCTGGACCACAGGTGGTCCATGGACCACAGGTTGGGAACCACTGGCCTAGAGAAATGCGTGATAGGCCTGGGTAACAACGGAAAAATTTGTTTCTAAAATCGATTTGTATTTGGGGGTTTTTTTTTGTTTCGATATTTAAAATAATTACAAAATTTTCCTTTTAAAAAGTTCGATATTTACGAAATTTCGTAAATGGTAAAAAATTAACGAATCGATTTCCGAAACAATAACAAATTGATTCGTTAATGGCAGACGCGACCGCGAAATATGCTAAAAAACCTCCAAAACCTTCTGAAGCTTCCCTCTCCCTCTGTTCTTGACTGTTGGTGTGATATTATAATTTTTTTTCACTAATTAAACCATAAAACTGGCCCAGACATGAGGAAATAATAACGAAACGACCTCAAAACAATAACGAAACGAATACAATATCGAAATACGAAGCATTTACAAAAAGTTTTTGAAAATTCTTTTTTTAAATAATTGCTCCAGAATGGTTCGTTATCGTTTTGTAATTGAAAAAATTAACGAATTATTAACGAATTACGAATTAACGAAACGAAACCGCCCAGCCCTAATGCCTGATTCAATCTCTAAAATCTAGTAATAATGAAATAATTATTTCAATGGTTATTTCTTCCTCTTCAGAGAGCTTTACAGTGCTGAAATATCCAGAAAGTAAATCCTTTTTTGTTGCTGAAATATTTCATAGCGCTTTACCAACTGCTTTCAGTTGTGAATCAGCCAAACTAGACTTTCTGTCGTCCTTTTTTCATGCAGATTATTATTATTTTGACTGTTTGATGCCCAGGAATCCCGTGTGGAAAAACATGCTAGTGAAGCAAGCAATTAGATCTATCTCTTGAAATCACCTCCATCTTACAAGATAAGGAGAGACACCTCAATTATTTTTAGCTGGAAAAGAGCCTTCTTTAATTAAGTGCCGTGTTAAAGCTTCGTAACTCTTCCTCTGAGCACTGGGACTTAAGAGACAGTAATCGGAAGGAAAGGCAGCTGTCTTGATGCAGCTCTGGCTATAGACTGGGTTCATCTACACCAATGTTTCTCAATCGGGGGGTCGGGACCCTGGAGGGGGGTCACGAGGGGGTGTCAGAGGGGTCGTGAAAGACCATCAGAAAATACATTATTTTCTGTTGATCATGGAGGTTCTGTGTGGGAAGTTTGGCCCAATTCTGGAAGTTATTACTTACCTCTCCGAACGCATCTCCACCTATGAACCGACGAGGACGTTAAGATCGTCGGGGAAGGCCCTGCTCTCGGTCCCGCCTGCGTCACAGGCGCGGCTGGCGGGGATGAGGGACAGGGCCTTCTCGGTGGTGGCCCCTCGGTTATGGAATGCCCTACCCGTAGACATCAGGCAGGCCCCTTCGTTGCTGGCGTTCCGGAGGAAGGTCAAGACGTGGCTCTATGAACAAGCGTTCGGCTAACAATGCAACTGAACTCATGAAGACGGTATAAATGAACAAAGGAACGGTAGAAGGATTATGAGAACGGAATCTGATTTTTACTGAGGTGTTGATGACTATGTTGTGTTGCTTTGTATTGTCTGTCGTGTATGTTGTGTTTTAACTAATTGTTATTGTTATATAAATTGTATTGTAAACCGCATTGAGTCGCCGAATTAGGCTGAAAAATGCAGTATAAAAATAAAGCAAATAAATAAATAAATAAATAAAAGTTTGGTGAGGTTCAGAATGCTCTTTGATTGTAGGTGAACTATAAATCCCAGCAACTACATCTCCCACATGTCAAGGTCTATTTCCCCCAAAATTCCACCAGTGTTCACATTTGAATATATTGAGTATTCATGCCAAGTTTTGTCCAGATCCGTCATTGTTTGAGTCCACAGTCTCTGGATGAAGGTGAACTATTATTATTATTATTATTATTATTATTATTATTACTTTATTTGTACCCCGCTAGCATCTCCCGAAGGACTCGATGCGGCTTACAAAGGCCAAGGCCTCAACACACAATATAACAATACAAAACCCAAGGCAAATTAAAACAGTTAAAGCAATATAAAAAACAAGCAATAAACAATACACTAAGACACAATAAAACTGGGCCGGGTTAGAGTAATGGGTACAGGATTAAAAGTGCTGATGTGACAGGTGGTATATAAGGGTTATAGGGCAAGTGCAGTGTGCGGTGTGCAGCAATCTTAGTTCTAATAAAGTGCTTCTGGGACTTGGTATTGGAGATTTCCTATTCTGGGAAGGCACATCAGAACAGCCAGGTCTTCAAGTTCCTTCTAAAGACTGCCAGTGTAGGGGCCTGTCTAAGATCTTTGGGGAGGGTGTTCCAGAGTCTACAACTACAACTACCAAACTCAATGTCAATGCCCACCAAACCCCTCCAGTATTTTCTGTTGGTCATGGGATTTCTGTGTGCCAAGTTTGGTTCAATTCCATCATTGGTGGAGTTCAGAATGGTCTTTGATTGTAAGTGAACTATAAATCCCAGCAAGTACAACTCCCAAATGACAAAATCAATACCCCTCAACCCCACCACTATTCAAATTTGGGCA
Organism: Anolis sagrei; assembly: GCF_037176765.1. NCBI lineage: Eukaryota > Metazoa > Chordata > Lepidosauria > Squamata > Anolidae > Anolis > Anolis sagrei. The sequence continues at coordinate 12,274,255 of NC_090028.1, read as the reverse complement.
TATTGGTTATTTGTGACAAATTTGGTCCAGTGAATGAAAATACATCCTGCATTTCAGATATTTACATTACAATTCATAACAGCAGCAAAATTACAGTTATGAAGTAGCAACGAAAATAATTTTATGGTTGGGGGTCCCCCCAACATAAGAAACTGTATGAAGGGGTCACGGCATTAGGAAGGTTGAGAAACACTGATCTACACTGTGCTGTCACACGCTGGGCCTGTGCATCAGACTGTAGACAGGACATACATTCTGTCTGCCCAACGGGATGATGGGGCTGCCTCAGATTAAATGCCTTTGGATTTCCTTAAAACACAGTCTCTAGAATGCTTAAAGGTTCAACAAAGTTCTTTATTAATGAAAACAAACAGGTACTTTAAGGCTTTCTCAACAGTCTATTGGCTCTTTTAATCTTGTCCACAGGGAACAGGCACTATCTTCTTAAATGTAACTAATGGGGAAATCCTTAACTTCTAATCTGGGCAGTCTGTCTTTGCCTCTGTTGGTGTGGAGCCCCGACACCCGGTACCAACTGCTTCTGGCTTCCGTGAGAGACCCTTACCAAGCAGAGCTTTGTAGACTTCCAGGGGGAAAGAACTCAGGTTTCCGTGATGGCTGAATGAAGTCCTTCAGCAAAGGAGCTGTAAGGCTGTACAACCCCGGTCAGGCTGTAGGCTGTATATTTCCTCGGCCAAGCCGTAGAAGACGAAGCTTTCTACAGGAGCTCTTGGTATTATGTCCTGCATGGAAAGCTTCTCTGTGTGGACTGAACTCAAAAAGGCTCCTATTCCCTCCAAAAACCCAAAGGAGGTGGGACCAGGGAACCTAACTATAATTGACAGGTGGCTTGTCCTATGATTGCAGCCAAAAGAAGCCACCTATCTGCAGAGTCCCTGAAATTTAGGACTGCAACAACATCCAATGCAAGGCAAACAAAATTGGAGCTCCTGGTATAGCTGTACCTGCATATACACTGTCATATTAATGCAGTTTGTTACCATTTTTAACTGCCATGACTGGATGCTGTGGAATCCTGAGAGGTGCAGTTTGGTGAGGCACCAGCAACATTTGGTAGGGAAGGCTTTTTTTTGTGTCAGGAGAAACTTGAGAAACTGCAAGTCGCTTCTGGTGTGAGGGAATTGGCCGTCTGCAAGGATGTTGCTCAGGGAACGATTCTCATATGTCCCCACATGGGGAGCTGGAGCTGACAGAGGGAGCTCATCTGCACTTTCTCCGGATTTGAACCTCTAACTGGTGGTCTTCAGTCCTGCAAGCACAAGGGTTTAACCCATTGCGCCACCAGCGGATCCGGCACAAGGGTTTAACCCATTGCACCACAAGGTTAAAGACCTTGTAAAACTACAAGTCTCACGATTCCACAGCATTGAACAATGGCAGTTAAAATGGTCTCAGACTTTGTTAATTCAGCAGTAGATGAACCCTATAACTGCAATGTAAAAATGTGATATATAAGTGTGATATATGCAGCAATATGTAGTGCAGAACCTGTTATGCAGGGTTTTCTGTAAACATTGTGACCCAATTGTTGATCTGGTTTACGGATGACTAGGACATCTAGAAAGGGCAGTCTTCCTTCATTTTCTTTTTCCAAGGTGAATTGGATGTTTGGGTGGATGCTGTTAAGATGGTCCAGGAACCTGTTGAGTTCTTCTTCTCCATGGCTCCAAATGGTGAAGGTGTCATCCACATATCTGAACCATATCGTGGGCTTTTTGGTTGCTGTCTCCAGGGCTTGTTTTTCAAAGTGCTCCATGTAGAAATTAGCTATGAGAGGGCTGAGAGGGCTTCCCATAGCTACTCCATCTTTCTATTCGTAGAATTCATTCTCCCACTGAGAGTAGCTGGTGGTGAGGCAATGGTGAAACAGAGCTGTGATGTCTTCTGGGAAGCTTCAGATGGTCCAGCGCTCGGCGGCCAGGTTGCTAACGGGAGCAGCACTCAGGGAGCATACCACTCCTCTGCTGAACCAGCTCCACTGGCTGCCAATCCGCTACCGGGCACAATTCAAGGGGCTGGCTTTAGCCTATAAAGCCCTAAACGGTTCTGGCCCTGCTTACCTCTCCGAACACATCTCCACCTATGAACTGACCACAACATTAAGATCGTCTGGGGAGGCCCTGCTCTCGATCCCGCCTGAGTCACAGGCGTGCTTGGCGGGGACGAGAGACAGGGCCTTCTCAGTGGTGGCCCCTCGGCTATGGAATGCCCTACCGGTAGACATCAGACAGGCACCTTCGCTGCTGACGTTTCGGAGAATGGTTAAGACCTGGCTTTATGAACAAGCGTTTGGTTAAGCAGTGCAACCAATCATAGGAAGATGGTAAATGGAACATAGGAATGGCACAAGGATTATGAGAACGGATCTGATTTCAACTGAGGCGTTATGTTATGTCTGTTTTGTTGATCTGTCTTGTTGATTGTTAACTGTTGTGGATTGATGCTGTTGATCCTGTTTGTTGCATTGTTATGTTTTAATTGCACTGACACTGTTTGATAATTGTACCATGTAAACCGCATTGAGTCGCCTGTTAAGGGCTGAAAAATGCGGTATAGAAATAAAGCAAATAAATAAATAAATAAATAAATAAATAAACTTCTGGTTGATTAGTGCAATGGTGTCTGTTACCGGGACCATGGTAAATAGAGACACCACATCGAAAAACCCACACACAGAGATAGATATCTACATAAAAACTCCAACCATCACCCAAGTCAAAAAAAGAAGCACCATTAAAGCCTTGGCTGACCATGCAAAAAGAATCTGTAAGCCCACCGCATCCAAGAGGAACTGAACCACCTCAACGGGGCTCTACAGGCCAATGGAGACTCCACCTCAGACATCAGAAGAGCTGCAAGACCAAGAACAAGCCACGAGAGTCAAGACAAAGATCAACCCAGAGGAAAAGTGTTCTTGCCATATATCAAGGGAACCACTGACCGCAGAGGGAAGCTGATGAGGAAACACAACATACAAACTATCTACAGACCCCACGAAGAAAATCCAACAAATGCTACATTCAGCAAAGGACAAGAGGGATCCTCTCACTTCTGCAGGAGTCTACTGTATACCATGCAGCTGTGGAAAAGTCTACATAGGGACCACCAAACGCAGCATTGCCCAAACACGAATCAAGGAACATGAAAGGCACTGCCCACTAGTTCAACCAGAGAAGTCAGCCATAGCAGAGCACCTGATGAACCAACTTGGACGCAGCATATTATTTGAGAACACAGAAATGCTGGGCCACTCCAACAACCACCATGTCAGACTACACAGAGAAGCCATTGAAATCCATAAGCATGTGGACAATTTCAACAGAAAGGAGAAAACCATGAAAATAAACAAAATCTGGCTACCAGTATTTAAAAACTCTAAAATTACAACAGCAAAACAACAGAGAGGAAAGAATCTGGGACATCTAATCACCTCTCAACAAAAGACTGCCCCAGGCCAGGCCATCAAATGGTAATCAAGGTGGTCAGTTGAAACATTCACACCTAGCTCCAGCAGACAAGAGTTCTTTGTCCCACCCTGGTCATTCCACAGATATATAAACCCTTTTTCCTAGTTCCAACAGACTCACTACGTCTTGCCATAGATGTAGGCGAAACGTCAGGAGAGAATTCCTCTAGAACATGGCCATGTTGTTGTTGTTCATTCGTTCAGTCGTCTCCGACTCTTCGTGACCTCATGGACCAGCCCACACCAGAGCTCCCTGTCGGCCGTCACCACCCCCAGCTCCTTCAAGGTCAGTCCAGTCACTTCAAGGATGCCATCCATCCATCTTGCCCTTGGTCGGCCCCTCTTCCTTTTGCCTTCCACTTTCCCCAGCATAATTGTCTTCTCTAGGCTTTGCTGTCTTCTCATGATGTGGCCAAAGTACTTCAACTTTGTCTGTAGTATCCTTCCCTCCAGTGAGCTGTTGGGCTTTATTTCCTGGAGGATGGACTGGTTGGATCTTCTCGCAGTCCAAGGCACTCTCAGAACTTTCCTCCAACACCACAGCTTTTGCGTTTTCTTCTTTCACCTTGATTAGAAGGCTCCTCAGCTCCTCCTCGCTTTCGGCCATCAGAGTGGTGTCATCTGCATATCTGAGGTTGTTAATGTTTCTTCCAGCAATTTTTACCCCAGCTTTGCATTAATCAAGCCCTGCACATCCTTGCATGATGTGTTCTGCATACACGTTAGAAAGGTTGGGTGAGAGTATGCAGCCTTGCCGTACGCCTTTCCCAATCTTGAACCAGTCTGTTGTTCCGTGGTCCATTCTTACTGTTGCTACTTGGTCCTTGTACAGAACATGGCCATATAGCCTAAAAAACCTACAGCTCCATTGCTTGCCAATAAGTTTAGCTTCCAGAAATGCTGATCTGGAATATCCCACTCTGGATCAGCATCACCTTTCCTGACCAATCCAGATGCACCCTTTGAAACCAGCTCTTTATTTGAAAATGGTCTTCTGTTTCTGGCCTTGGACAAGCTCTCTCTTTCCTTATCCAATACAAGTCTAATGGCAGCCCTTAATTGACTGAGTAGCTTATATAATGCAGATGGTTAAAATGATGAAACTGGATAGTTATTCCTTGAAATTTGTGTGCCGTAGTATGAAGGTTGTTGTTGTTAAATGTCCCACTTTAAAACTAGCAACACGAAGCTATAACAGTCATTTTGTTTAGCTGAGGATTATTACGCATTTTATGTGCCTGGTCTTTACATTTTATTGGGAAGATTTTGTGGGCTCCATAAATTGTTTCATCACGAAGGAGGCAGCAGGCATGTAAAGGCCAGATTCGACTTTGCTTCTTTTTTGGCTTTTGTTTATTGAACTGTAACAGGTCCTTCTCTGCATCCTGATTTTTAAATAAAAACATAGGTAAAGGTTGTCCCATGACATTAAGTCCAATCATGTCTGACTCTGGGGTGTGGTGCTCATCTCCATTTCCAAGCTGAAGAGCTAGCGTTGTCCGTAGACACCTCCAATTTATTTATTTATTTATGTATTTACTAGGGCTGGGCGGTTTCGTTCGTTAATTTCGTAATTCGTTATTAATTCGTATTTAATATCGCTTACGATCCAATATTGAGCCATGCAGGAATAGTGTGAGGAGTAAATCAGATTCGAAACAATTTTTTCAATTTATTTCGTTATTGTTTCGTTATTATTTCGAAATTATTTCGTAATTTTTTTGTAATTATTTCGTAATTATTTTCGCATGTCTGGTGCAAGTTTTATAGTTGTTGTTTGTTTTATCACACCAACAGTCAACAACAGAGGGGGAGGGAAGCTTCAGAAGTTCCCCCTGTTCCATTTGGAGGTCTTTTTAGCATATTGCGCAATTGCGTCCGCCATTAACGAATCGATTCGAAATTAACGAAATTTCGTAAATAACGAAATTTTGAAATCTCAAAATTTCGGAAGTATTTAGAATTTGGAAACGCTAGCGCCCCCTGGAAACGAATCGAGTTTAGAAACAAATTTTTCTGTTACCCAGCCCTAGTATTTACAGTATTTATATTCCTCCCTTCTCGCCCCGCAGGGGACTCAGGGTGAATTACAATGTACATATACATGGCAAACATTCAATGTCACAGACACACAACATATATAGACAGAGGCAATTTAACAATCCAGCTTTTCTTGAGGGTATTCTGGCCAGCAGGGGAGCTGTCCCTTCACCGACCATTTGTGACACTGATGAAGTACTTCCTCATTCTTTGCATGCTTGTTGGAGATTTTTATGGCCTCGTAAATTAGTTAAATTTGCCTCCCTGGATAAGCAGTACCTAAATTTTCTACTTGACAGATGTAACTGTCTTTCAGGCTGCAAAGGTCAACAGCAAGCTACACAAAATTGGTCGGAAGCTCACTCTGACCCGGGCTGGCTTCTATCTCATGACCTTCGCTCAGTAGTGATCTTAATGCAGCTGACTCCCAGCCAGCTGCACCACAGTCCCTGTCCAAGGTCATGTAGCCAGCATCACTCCATGAAGTGCATCACCTTTCCGCCGGAGTGGTAGCTATTAGGCCTGGGTAACAACGGAAAAATTTGTTTCTAAAATCGATTTGTATTTGGGGGGTTTTTTTGTTTCAATATTTAAAATAATTACAAAATTTTCCTTTTAAAAAGTTCGATATTTACGAAATTTCGTAAATGGTAAAAAATTAATGAATCGATTTCCGAAACAATAACGAATCGATTCGTTAATGGCGGACGCGACCGCGAAATACGCTAAAAAACCTCCAAAAACTTCTGAAGCTTCCCTCTCCCTCTGTTCTTGACTGTTGGTGTGATATTATAATTTTTTTTCACTAATTAAACCATAAAACTGGCCCAGACATGCGGAAATAATAACGAAACGACCTCAGAACAATAACAAAATGAATACAATAACGAAATACGAAGCATTTACAAAACGTGTTTAAAAATTCGTTTTTTTTAATAATTGCTCCAGACTGGATCGTTATCGTTTTGTAATTGGAAAAATTAACGAATTATTAACGAATTACGAATTAACGAAACGAAACCGCCCAGGCCTAGTAGCTATTGATCTACTCATGTTTTCGAACTGCTAGGTTGCCAGAAGCTGGGGCTGACAGTGGAAGCTCACACTGCTTCCCAGATTTGAACCTGCAATCTTTTGGTCAACAAGCTCAGCAGCTCAGCATTTTAACCCACTGCGCCACCAAGGTTGTCATCTTAATTTTTTAAAGATGCATGCTGCTACAGGCATGTAGCCGGGGGGGGGGGGCGCTCGGGGGGCTTCAGCCCCCCCCCCCCCCGAAATTTTCATGGTGGTTCGCGAAAAGGCCTTAATGGTGCAATATTTAAACTGTTATGTTTATTCATATCATGATCTGATCACCATACTCAATATATCCCATATGCATGGGGGTATTGGGGTAATGATACAAAAGGTTTGCTAGGCTACACCCTCTTTCACTCAGACTCAGCCCCACTCCGAAACTCAGCCCCCCCAAAAAAAACCCTGAAAAAAATTCAGCCCCCCCCCCCCCCCCCCGAAATGAAATCCTGGCTACGGGCCTGTGCTGCTACATACGGTGAAGCTATAGGAGTTATCTATAGGAGTTGTTGATGACACTATACTAGCTGCCAAAGCCGGATTTGGCCACCGTGGTCCATGCTTTAGCTATATCAAGTTTGGAATATTGTAATGTACTTTACGTGGGGCTGCCTTTGAAGACGGCTCTGAAACTACAATTAGTGCAAAGATCGGCAGCTAGGCTACTAACTGGAGCTGGCTATAGGGAGCACACACAATGCCCCTATTAAAGCAGCTCCATTGCTTGCCAATAAGTTTCTGGTCTCAATTCAAAGTGCAGGTTATTACTGAACTCTCATGAGCAACAGAAAATACTGTGGTTTTTTGATGGTCTTTGGCGACCCCTGTGACACCCCCCTTGTGACACCCCCCCCCTCCCGGGGTCCCGTCACCCAAATTGAGAAATCTACATTAAAGGTTATTGAGCAATTATCATTTTGGATGAAACTGAATTGTTTTGAGCTAGGTACTCTGTCTGTCTGGGTAGGTACCTGCTAGATCTACCAAGTCAAACATGTAATAATTAGCTAACTAAGCTACTTGAAAAACCAACAAGAATGACTGACAACTGGGAAATAGAGGGAGAAAACGTGGAGGCCGTGACAGACTTTGTATTTCTAGGCGCAAAGATTACTGCAGATGCAGACTGTGGCCAGGAAATCAGAAGACACTAACTTCTTGGGAGGAGAGCAATGTCCAGTCTCGATAAAATAAGAAAGAGTAGAGACATCACACTGGCAACAAAGATCCTCCTAGTCAAGGCCATGGTATTCCCTGTAGTAACTTACGGATGTGAGAGCTGGACCTTAAGGAAGGCTGAGCGAAGGAAGATTGATGCTTTTGAGCTGTGGTGCTGGAGGAAAGTGCTGAGAGTGCCTTGGACTGCGAGAAGATCCAACCAGTCCATCCTCCAGGAAATAAAGCCCGGCTGCTCACTGGAGGGAAGGATACTAGAGACAAAGTTGAAGTACTTTGGCCACATCATGAGGAGACAGCAAAGCCTGGAGAAGACAATTATGCTGGGGAAAGTGGAAGGCAAAAGGAAGAGGGGCCGACCAAGGACAAGATGGATGGATGGCATCCTTGAAGTGACTGGACTGACCTTGAAGGAGCTGGGGATGGTGATGGCCGACAGGGAGCTCTGGCGTGGACTGGTCCATGAAGTCACGAAGAGTCGGAGACGACTGAACGAATGAACAACAACAACAAGCTACTTGACAAGCTGGAATGTGTCCAGAGGAGGGCGACTAAAATGATCAAGGGTCTGGAGAACAAGCCCTATGAGGAGCGGCTTAGGGAACTGGGCATGTTTAGCCTGAAGAAGAGAAGGCTGAGAGGAGATATGATAGCCATGTATAAATATGTGAGAGGAAGCCACAGGGAGGAGGGAGCAAGCTTGTTTTCTGCTTCCTTGGAGACTAGGATGCAGAACAATGGCTTCAAACTACAAGAGAGGAGATTCCATCTGAACATTAGGAGGAACTTCCTGACTGTGAGAGCCGTTCAGCAGTGGAACCCTCTGCCCCGGAGTGTGGTGGAGGCTCCTTCTTTGGAAGCTTTTAAGCAGAGGCTGGATGGCCATCTGTCAGGGGTGATTTGAATGCAATATTCCTGCTTCTTGGCAGGGGGTTGGACTGGATGGCCCACGAGGTCTCTTCCAACTCTTTGATTCTATGATTCTATGATTCTATGAAAAAAGAAACCAACCCCTTCCACAATCTGGGTATTTGTCTTTTTTTAAGATAGTCTATGCAAACAAAGCACAGATCTTATTGATGCATCCAGTACCCAACAAACTGAGTCAATATAAATAATTAAGCCTGTCTCTTTTTTCAAACAAATTATCAGCAAGGAAAGCTTTACAAAAAATTTTCTCCTGAAATACAGAGCGATTTCCTTAAATGAAGGGATCTGGCAGAACTGGGAGGCAGTTAGCTGAGAACCATTAATACCAAACACAGTCTATCAGCATTTAGTGAACTCTCAGTGACCCTAGCAGAAAGCAGCAACTTTAGCTTCTCCTTATGAAAAATATGAATAAAAAGCAGAGTCGAAATGTAAGCATCATTCACGGGATATGTTAAATTGGAACAACACACACACTATTGCAGCACTTAGCACACAAAGTTGATGCTTGAGAGACGGTACATGATAGGCATATTGCGAGGAGCTTCATTCCGCATTCTTTATATGGAGGATCATCATTACTAGGTTGAAGGCGGAACAACGTCTGCCTGAACCCAGTAGGATCTTCAACATTTCAGAGATAAAAACAGGAATGTGCTGAAGTATCTTTAAAAAAAAGACCATTCAATGCAGCCTGTACTCAAACCAATGGTAGAAGGTGCTGGACAGATAGATATAGAAGGTGAATTAAATGCAGCATCAAAGATTTCAGTAAGGCCTTCGACAAGGTCCCCCATGACCTTCTGGCAAACAAACTAGTCCAATGTGGGCTAGGCAAAACTACGGTGAGGTGGATCTGTAATCGGTTAAATGGACAAACCCAGAGGGTGCTCACCAATGCTTCCTCTTCATCTTGGAAAGAAGTGACAAGTGGAGTGCCGCAGGGTTCTGTCCTGGGCCCGGTCCTGTTCAGCATCTTTATTAAAGACTTAGATGAAGGACTAGAAGGCAGGATCATCAAGTTTGCAGATGGCACCAAATTGGGAGGGATAGCCAATACTCCAGAGGACAGGAGCAGGATTCAAAACGATCTTGACAGATTAGAGAGATGATTGGCCAAAACTAACAAAATGAAGTTCAACAGTGACAAATGCAAGATACTCCACTTTGGCAGGAAAAACGAAATGCAAAGATACAAAATGGGGGACGCCTGGCTCGAGAGCAGTACGTGTGAAAAAGATCTTGGAGTCCTCGTGGACAACAAGTTAAACATGAGCCTACAATGTGATGCAGCGGCAAAAAAAGCCAATGGGATTTTGGCCTGCATCAAGAGGAGCATAGTGTCTAGATCTAGGGAAGTCATGCTACCCCTCTATTCTGCCTTGGTTAGACCACACCTGGAATATTGTGTCCAATTCTGAGCACCACAATTCAGGAGAGATATTGACAAGCTGGAATGTGTCCAGAGGAGGGCAAATAAAATGATCAAGGGTCTGGAGAACAAGCCCTATGAGGAGTGGCTTAAAGAGCTGGGCATGTTTAGCCTGAAGAAGAGAAGGCTGAGAGGAGATATGATAGCCATGTATAAATATGTGAGAGGAAGCCACAGGGAGGAGAGACAAGCTCTTTTTTCTGCTTCCTTGGAGACTAGGACGCAGAACAATGGCTTCAAACTACAAGAGAGGAGATTCCATCTGAACACGAGGAAGAACTTCCTGACTGTGAGAGCCATTCAGCAGTGGAACTCTCTGCCCCAGAGTGTGGTGGAGGCTCCTTCTTTGGAAGCTTTTAAACAGAGGCTGGATGGCCATCTGTCAGGGGTGATTTGAATGCAATATTCCTACTTCTTGGCAGAATGGGGTTGGACTGGATGGCCCATGAGGTCTCTTCCAACTCTTTGATTCTATGATTCTATGAAAGAAGTCAACGGACATTGCCCACTGGAATTAGCTACTACCCAGCTTTCTAGTCCTTCAGAAACCCAATGATCGGCCTGGGGGCCCATCCAGACAGTATCTTTATCCCAGGAGCTCCCACAGCTTACTTAGGCGATCCCTCATTGTCTGAGTAGGATAGTCCTCCAAGGTCGGTGTCCTGGCGGTGCGTCCACAGGTGACTGTGGAGCCCTAATCTTGATCTGCACCTTCTCCTGCAGTGAGGGCATTGGTTTCCAGGTAGAAGGTGGTCCTGGTCAGGTTTGGCTTGACGCACCTTCCTCTTGGCATGTTTCTCTCTTTTGCCCTCCATTCATGCCTCTTCAAATTCTACAGCACTGCTGGTCACAGCTGACCGCTAGATCACTCAAGGGCCAGGGCTTCCCAGTTCTCGGTGTCTATGCCAGAGTTTTAAGGTTGGCTTTGAGCCCATCTTTAAATCTCTTTTCCTGTCCTCCAAAATTCCGTTTTCTGTTCTTGGGTTCAGAGTAGAGCAACTGCTTTGGGATATGGTGGTCAGGCATCCGGACAAGGTGGCCAGTCCAATGGAGTTGATGGCAGAGGACCATCGCTTCAATGCTGGTGGTCTTTGCTTCTTCCAGCATGCTGACATTTGTCCACTTGTTTTCCCAAGAGATTTTCAGGATTTTCTGGAGGCAACGCTGATGGAATTGTTCCAGGAGTTGCATGTGACATCTGTAGATGCAGTTTATAGGAGGGTGGCTAGATGTCATTCCTTGTTAACACAGAAGCAATCGCTACAAAAGGCAAAAAATCTGAGATTTCAAGGTTTGAGATTGTCACAGTTTTGAGCCGAATATGTGAATCTTCATATGTCTGTATGTCCCTGCAATTATAAATCACGGGATTTTTATCTCGGGTTTTAGATGTCTGTTCAGGATTGGTACATTCCTAGAAAGAAGGTGACACTTGAGTACAAGGCAAAAACTTTCTTTCTGTGCCAGAAACTCCATGAAACATGTGAGGGCACATTTTCTCTAGCCAGGACAATGGAACTTTTGCAGTGATTCGCTGCAGTGATTCTCCACATATCCGCATATCCAGTACCTGCAGAAGTCCCTTGGCTGCCATCTTGGGAGCCTCTAAATCTCACAACAAAGCATCAAGTTTGGACAATGGAGGCATAAATCCCCGGATCAGCAGGTCTGTATGTGGACCTCCTCTGAAGTCCTGGGATTTTTTACCCCTGTTTAAAACCCATGATTTAGTATTTATTTATTTATTTATTTATTTATTTATTTATTTACTATATTTATATACTGTCCTCTTGATAAAATAGAAAAGAGTAGAGACATCACACTGGCAACAAAGATCCGCATAATCAAAGCCATGGTATTCCCTGTAGTAATCTACGGATGTGAGAGCTGGACCTTAGGGAAGGCTGAGCGAAGGAAGATCGATGCTTTTGAGCTGTGGTGTTGGAGGAAAGTTCTGAGAGTGCCTTGGACTGCGAGAAGATCCAACCAGTCCATCCTCCAGGAAATAAAGCCCGACTGCTCATTGGACGGAAGGATACTAGAGACAAAGTTGAAGTACTTTGGCTACATCATGAGGAGACAGCAAAGCCTAGAGAAGACAATTATGCTGGGGAAAGTGGAAGGCAAAAGGAAGAGGGGCCGACCAAGGGCAAGATGGATGGATGGCATCCTTGAAGTGACTGGACTGACCTTGAAGGAGCTGGGGGTGGTAACGGCCAACAGGGAGCTCTGGTATGGGCTGGTCCATGAGGTCACGAAGAGTCGGAGATGACTGAACAAATGAACAGCAACAACATATACTGTCCCTCTCAGTCCGCAAGCAACTTGGGGAGCCTTACAATTGGTGCTAAGACCATAAAAATCAATTTCAATACAATAAAAACAATCAAATCATAAAACCATAACAAAATCAATAAAAACATAAACATTAGAGTTTGCTATTAAAAACATTGTCCAATCACATCGTCCAACCATTCCATTCTCCTATGTCTATTGCACTGTATTTGGAATTGCCTGCTCAAAGAGCCAAGTCTTGAATCTCTTTCAAAATGTTAAAAGGGAGAGGGCCGATCTGATATCCTTTGGGAGGGTGTTCCATAGCTGATGAGCCACAACTGAGAAGGCCCTGTCTCTCATTCCTGCCAACCGTCCTTGTGACAAAGGCAGGACCGAGAGCAGGACCTCCCCAGATGATCTTAAAGTCTTGGTGGGTTCATAAGGGGATATGCGTTCGGGCAGGTAAGTTGGGCCAGAACCTTTAAGGGCTTTATAGGCTAAAGCCAGCACCCTGGGTGTTCGGATTCATTTTGGCTTCTACAAGAACATAATAGGAAAATCAGAAAATGTGTCATTATTGTTCCCTAGATAAAGAAGGAACAACCCACTTTATCAATTCTAGAGTTACTTTACAAGTTTTATTTTCAAAGGAAGCAACGGGTAATTTGGGAATTCTTCCTGTTGTGAGAAAGTCTTCAAAAACAGCACATTTTTCACCATTTTAGACTTTTCTGCTAGGGCTGGGCGGTTTCGTTTCGTAATTTCGTAATTCGTTAAAATTCGTTATTTTTTTTTATAACGAAGCGATATTGAACCATTCAGGAGCAACTAAAAATGAAACGAATTTTTCCAATTCGTTTCGTAATTGTTTCGTAATTGATTCATTATTGATTCGTTATTATTTCCGCATGTCTGGTGCAAGTTTTAGGGTTGCTGTTTGTTTTCTCAGTGAAAAAAAATATAATTATCACATCAACAGTCAACAACAGAGGGAGAGGGAAGCTTCAGAAGTTTTTTTAGCGTATTGCGCGATCGCGGCCACCATTAACGAATCGATTCGTAATTGTTTTATGATTTCCGAAATTTCGTAAATATCGAACTTTTTTAAAGGAAAATTTCGGAATTCTTTTAAATAACGAAATGCAAAAAACCCCTAAAAACGAATCGAGTTTAGAAACAATTTTTTCCGTGGTTGCCCAGCCCTATTTTCTGCACAAAATTTGCACGTGGTTATTTCGTAGAGAAAACAGCATTTAATTTGCAGGAAAAAGTATTTCTTTATCCAAAAATCTAGTTTGTTACTAACTGTCAATGTGGGAGTCTCATTTTCTGGCACTTTTTAGATTGTTTTATTGTAGGGTTTTCAAGACAAAAGAATTTGCCTCAGTCCTATGTTGTCTTGTTTATGATCGCAAAACTTACAACTGTGGATAAAGGGCCTAATGAGAAAATTCCTCATTTTCATTCTATACATGAATGAAACATGGACCATATCACAGCAACACCCCCAAAGCTATTGTATAGATATTAGCAAGGCATTCACCCAAGCCTGTGTAACAATAGCTTAGGCCAACTTTTTCCATAAGGTTTTCATTTGAATTCCTCATTGAAGGCAAATATAGAGCTGCCAAATATGTTCTGTAAGTTACTTGGGACTCATTAGCAAGGTGAATTATTACTGTCATTTGACCTGTTGACAAGGATTACCCTTTAACCTCTCCACATAAATGTGACTGCAATTTGCAAGGCTTTCCCCCCTCTTTCCTAAATGGTAGGGAGGCATGTTTGTTTGCTTGTGCAAAAACCATAAATGAGGCTGCCTGAACTCAGATGACTCCCAGGTTCAGAGTGCCAGATGCAAACTGCCATTGTTATAAGGGCAGATAGAGGAATGAATGGGCAGACTGCCTGCTCCTGATCAATCGGCTGTAGAACAATTACTAAGCATAAACAATATTTTCTCCTCCTCCTCCTCCTCCTCCTCCTCCTCCTCCTCCTCCTCCTCCTCCTCCTCTTCCTTTCCCCCTTTTGCCATCACACCCAGACACTATAAAGTTTAAACTAAGATGTGCTTCTCTCTTTATCTGGGTGAACTGCGGGTGCCTTACTTAGAAGCTCAGGATTTTCAGCAACTGAGGCCACTCCAGGTTTGAACATCAAACAAAGCATTTATTCCTCAATGTCCTTGAGAGACTTAGAATTATAGAATCAAAGAGTTGGAAGAGACCTCATGAACCATCCAGTTCAACCCCCTGCCAAGAAGCAGGAATATTGCATTCAAATCACCCCTGACAGATGGCCATCTAGCCTCTGTTTAAAAGCTTCCAAAGAAGGAACACTCCAGGGCAGAGAGTTCCACTGCTGAACGGCTCTCACAGAGGTTCTTCCTCATGTTCAGATGGAATCTCCTCTCTTGTAGTTTGAAGCCATTGTTCCGCATCCTAGTCTCCAGGGAAGCAGAAAACAAGCTTGCTGCCTCCTCCCTGTGGCTTCCTTTCACATATTTATACATGGCTATCATATCTCCTCTCAGCCTTCTCTTCTTCAGGCTAAACATGCCCAGCTCTTTAAGCCACTCCTCATAGGGCTTTTTCTCCAGACCCTTGATCATTTTACTCGCCCTCCTCTGGACACATTCCAGCTTGTCAATATCTCTCTTCAATTGTGGTGCCCAGAATTGGACACAATATTCCAGGTGTGGTCTAACCAAAGCAGAATAGAGGGGTAGCATGACTTCCCTAGATCTAGACACTAGGCTCCTATTGATGCAGGCCAAATCCCATTGGCTTTTTTTTGCCACCACATCACATTGTTGGCTCATGTTTAATTTGTTGTCCATGAGGACTCCAAGATCTTTTTGACACGTACTGCTCTCGAGCCAGGCATTGTCCCCCATTCTGTATCTTTGCATTTCATTTTTCTTGCCAAAGTGGAGTATCTTGCATTTGTCACTGTTGAACTTCATTTTGTTAGTTTTGGGCCATCTCTCTAATCTGTCAAGATCGTTTTGAATTCTGCTCCTGTCCTCTGGACTATTGGCTAATGGCTATCCCTCCCAATTTGGTGTCATCTGCAAACTTGATGATCATGCCTTCTAGCCCTTCATCTAAGTCATTAATAAAGATGTTGAACAGGACTGGGCCCAGGACAGAACCCTGTGGCACTCCACTTGTCACTTCTTTCCAGGATGAAGAGGAAGCATTGGTAAGCACCCTCTGGGTTCTTGCACAGCTTGATGAAGTTACAAACACAAACAGTCAAATTGTGAAACATATAGATGTTTTTTCCTTCTCTTTTCCTTCAGCTGCCGAGTTAACTTTCCCCCAACGGTAGAAAAATCCTGGGATCTTTTACCCTAACCCTGAGCTGCTATATTTTAGAAAGAGCTGGTCTTCCCCTATCCAAGCTCAAGGTTATTTTGGGGATGAAGTAATGGAGCCTCTCCCAATGGCAGAGAAATCCTGAGATATTCTCTGCCCCAGCGCTGAGCTGCTATCTTTTAGAAAGAGCAGGTCTTCCCCTATCTGAGCTCAGCACCAGTTTCAAAGGCAAGAGGGTAACCGTACTCATGATGGCCTGTCCGAGCTGCCTAGCTTGGCCACCAGCACTTCTATACTGAAGAAGGCAGGAGAGCTTCTCCAAAATGGAGATCTCATCCCCAGGAAAAAGGGCAGTCTCTGGACCAAAGAGATACCTTTTTAAGCCAATAGTTCTCGGTGTCTATGCCAGAGTTTTTGAGGTTGGCTTTGAGTCCAGCTTTAAATCTTTTTTCCTGTCCACCAACATTCCATTTTCTGTTCTTGGGTTCGGAGTAGAGCAACTGCTTTCTGGAGATGGTGGTCAGGCATCCGGACAATGTGGCCGATCCAGAGGAGTTGATGGCAGAGGACCATCGCTTCAATGCTGGTGGTCTTTGCTGACATTTTCCGCTTGTTTTCCCAAGAGATTTTCAGGATTTTCTGGAGGCAACGCTGATGGAATTGTTCCAGGAGTTGCATGTGACATCTGTAGATGCAGCTTATAGGAGGGTGGCTAGATGTCATTCCCTGTTAACACAGAAGCAATAGCTACAAAAGGCAAAAATGTGAGATTTCCAGGTTTGAGATTGTCACAATTTTGAGTCGAATATGTGAATCTTCATATGTCTGTATGTCCCTGTAATTGGAAATCACAGGATTTTTTATCTGGGTTTGTTCCTGGGTTTTAGATGTGTGTTCCGTATTGGTACATTCCTAGAAAGAACGTGACACTTGAGTACAAGGCAAAAACTTTCTTTCTGTGCCAGAAACTCAATGAAACATGTGAGGGCACATTTTCTCTGGCCAGGACAACCAAACATTTACAGTGATTCACTGCAGTGATTCTCCGCATATCCGCATATCCGATACCTGTGGAAGTCCCATGGTGGCCATCTTGGGAGCCTCTAAATCTCACAACAAAGCATCAAGTTTGGACAATGGAGGCAGAAATCTCAGGACCAGCAGGTCTGTATTTGGACCTCTTCTGAAGTCCTGGGATTTTTTACTCCTGTTTAAAACCCGTAGTTTAGTATTTATTTATTTACTTACTATATTTATATACTGTCCCTCTCAGCCCACAGGTGACTCGGGGAGGTTTACAATTGGTGCCTCTCCTTGTTCATTGGGTCAGGTTATAACACAGCTAAAATACAGAATCATTATATAAATACACATATTAAAACATATTTCTACAAAATGCATATAATATTTTATTATTTACTAGCCGTCCCCTCCCACACTTTGCTGTGGCCCAGTCTGGTGATCTGGAAAATAAAGTAATGAGAACGTCTTGGTTTCTAACATATGCGATTTCTTTGTGCTTGTGGGTAAACAGCACTTCTTGCTGTTTCTTTGTCAGTATTGATATGGAGATTGTCTGTTTTGCCTACTCTGGAACATGCAACAAACAATTGTCTTCTTTAGCGGTCCCTTTCAAATCTATGATACTATATCTCTGTGTGCGTGAATCATATTGATCTATCTATATCTATGGCTGGATGGCTCTTTGTCAGGAGGGCTGTGATTACGTTTTCTTGTCCTGGTGAAGGGAGTTGGACTGGATGGCCTCAAGTATTTGCTGTTGGAGGTTCTGTGTGGGAGGTTTGCCCCAATTCTGTCATTGGTGGGGTTCAGCATGCTCTTTAATTGTAGATTAACTATAAATCCCAGAAACTACAACTCCCAAATGTCAAGGTCTATTTCCCCCAAACTCCACCAATGTTCACATTTGAGCATATGGAGTATTTGTGCCAAGTTTGGTCCAGATCCATCCTTGTTTGAGTCCACAGTGCTCTCTGGATGTAGGTGAACTACAACTCCCAAACTCAAGATCAATGCCCATCAACTCCTTCTAGTGTTTTTTGTTGGTCATGGGAGTCCTGTGTGCCACGTTTGGTTCAATTCCATCATTGGTAGAGTTTAGAATGCTCTTTGATTGTAGATTAACTCTAAATCCCAGCAACTACAACTCCCTAATGACAAAATCAGGTTTTTTGAGTGATGGTAACTCCTTGGGTTAGTAAGTGCCTTGTGGCCAAATTTGGTGGCAATTCGTCCAGTGGTTTTTGAGTTATGTTAATCCCACAAACGAACATTACATTTTTAGTTATATAGACTAGCTGTACCCGCCATGCGTTGCTGTGACCAACCTTCCCTCTTTCTCCCCTTCTCTCCTTCCTTTCTTCCTTCCCTCTTTCTCTACATCATCCCCCTTCCTTTGCTCCCTCTTTCCTTCCTTCTTTCCCTTTTTCTTTCATTCTCTCCTTCCTTCTCTATCTTTCATTCCCTCCCCCTTTTTCTTTCCCTCCCTCTTTCTCTCCTTTCTTCCTTTTCTACCTCTTTCTTTCCTTCCTTCTCTCTTCGCTTCCATGCTTCCTTCTACTTTTCCTTCTTTCTTTCACTCCCTCTTTTTCTCCTTTCTTCCTTTTCTACCTCTTTCCTTCCTTCCTTCTCTCTTCACTTCCATGCTTCCTTCTACCTTTCCTTCTTTCTTTCACTCCCTCTTTTTTCCTTCCTTCCTTCCTTCCTTCCTTCCTTCCTTCCTTCCTTTCTTTTTTTCTCCCCTTCCCTCCCTCTTTCTTCCCTTTTTTCTGTATTGTCATTTAGCTTTTGGGGGCTTTTAAAGTCCCTTCTGCTGTGTTTTTCTGTGTTTTTTTGAGTGAAGGACATACATTGGGTTGTTAGGTGTCTTGTGTCCAAATTTGGTGTCAGTCCCCCCAGTGGTTTTTGAGTTCTCTTAATCCTACAAACAAACATTACATTTTTATTTATATAGATGAAATATGGTTAGTGTGTCTCATCTTCACTTTCACTTCTCCAAAATTCAACATACCGAGCCACCTAAGGCTGGATATACACTACCATATAATCCATTTTCTTAATATAGATTATCTGTTTTGAACTGGATTATATGAGTCTACACTGACATATACTCCAGTTCAAAGCAAATAATCTGGATTCAGAAACTGTTTTATATGTCAGTGAAAATCATAGAATCATAGAATCATAGAATCAAAGAGTTGGAAGAGACCTCATGGGCCATCCAGTCCAACCCCCTTCCAAGAAGCAGGAATATTGCATTCAAATCACCCCTGACAAATGGCCATCCAGCCTCTGCTTAAAAGCTTCCAAAGAAGGAGCCTCCACCACACTCCGGGGCAGAGAGTTCCACTGCTGAACGGCTCTCACAGTCAGGAAGTTCTTCCTAATGTTCAGATGGAATCTCCTCTCTTGTAGTTTGACTTAAGTGGGCTCAGAGGGCTTTGCTTCAGACTTTAATGGCTTCTCCAATTCTCAGCCCAGTAGACAACCCAGTAGACAATTCTCTAACCACTAGACAATGCTATCTTTTCTATGTTATTCTGGCAGATATAACTGAGATTAACGTGAAAGCAACGTGTAGGCAATGCTTACTTAAAATAAGACCCATGTAGTCCATTGCTTCTACAAGTCCTAGGGCAGTGGTTCTCAACCTTCCTAATGCCGTGACCCCTTAATACAATTCCTCATGTTGTAGCGACCCCCCAACCATAGCCCTAACATTATGAATCGCCATGTAAATAATGATCTGCAGGATGTATTTTCATTCACTGGAGTAAATTTGGCACAAATGCCCAGTATACCCAAATTTGAATACTGGTGGGGTTAGCGGGGGGATTGATTTTGCCATTTGGGAGTTGTAGTTGCTGGGATTTATAGTTCACCTGTAAACAAAGAGCATTCTGAACCCCACCAACAATGGAATTGAACCAAAGTTGGCACACAGAATTCCCATGACCAACAGAAAATACTGGAAGGGTTTGGTGAGCATTGACCTTGAGTTTGGGAGTTGAAGTTCGCCTATATCGAGAGAGCACTCTAGACTCCAGCAATGATGGATCTGGACCAAACTTGGCACGGATACACCATATGCCCAAATGTGAACACTCGTGAGGTTTTGGGAAAATAGACCTTGAGATTTGGGAGTTGTACTTGCTGGGATTTATAGTTCACCTACAATCAAGGAGCGTTCTGATTCCCAACAATGATAGAATTGGGTCAAACTTCCCACACAGAGACCCCCATGATCAACAGAAAATCCTATGTTTTCTGATGGTCTTTGGCGACCCCTCTGATACTCCTTCAGGGGTCCTGACCCCCAGGTTGAGAAACACTGTCCTAGGGCAACCACCATGGCCTCAGAGTTTCTTATTAAGTGTAGCTCTCTTCATCTGCTGCGCTCTTGGTGGTGCAAACATCATTGGAATTGCTCTGCAGCCAGCGGTTTGCAAATAATTATGCCTGGGCTTCTGTGGTCATTTTGGATTGGTGCAAACATGATAAATGGCGAGTTTTAATTTGAACTATTGCTCAGCAAGCTCATTCAGGTAAGCAATAACTCAGTCCAGCAGGCAATAAACTTAAGCAAGGAATAGCCCACACTTTCTTGAATGTGCTAACAAACTCTTTAGCAGTGAAATAAATATGGTCGGGAACTTCCTGAATAAATTATCTTTTGAAGAGCTAACCAGGCAAAGTCTTAAGTTCCTTGGGAGATGGAGGGGATGGAGGAAAGGAGTTATTTTAAAAAATCTAATTAGATTTTTAACTCTAAAGTTATGAAGGTTGTGATTGCTTCCTGCATTAACTAAAAGGGTTTAAAGACTGGACACACATTTCCTTTGTCAGATTTAAGAGATCTGCTGACAGACCAATCTAACAAAGGTCAGCGGTTTGAATCCAGGGAGCAGGGTGAGCTCCCATCTGTCAGCTCCAGCTTCCCATGCAGGAACATGAGAGAAGGCTTTCACAGGATGGTAAAACATTCAGGCATCCCCTGGGCAATGCTCTTGCAAATGGCCAATTTCTCACACCAGAAGCAACTTGCAGTTTCTCAAGTTGCACCTGACACACAGAAAAGTACAACACTAGGAAGGAATCAAAGTACTGTCAAGCCTTGACTTAAGAGCATCCCTACTTAAGAGCATTTGAGTTGAGATCCATCACTCACATGGGGTTTGCTTTGACATACAAGCAATGTTTTGAGTTAAGAACTAGCACCAAAGGGGATGCTACTGTCAGATCAAGTACAGGGCTTTAGGGCTTCCAGGGAGCGGACTCCATTCCTTGTTCTCTTTTCCACTTTGGAAAAGAGAACAAGGACTTTGCTGTCCACTTTGCTCTTATCTGCTTTGAGGAACATTGGGTTAATTGATTTTGTATAATTTTATGCCTGATATATTTGGCCTCATGAAGAGAGAGGTGGGGAGAGCAAGAGTGGGCTAGGCAAAACTACGGTGAGGTGGATCTGTAATTGGTTAAATGGACAAACCCAGAGGGTGCTCACTAATGCTTCCTCTTCATCTTGGAAAGAAGTGACGAGTGCCACAGGGTTCCGTCCTGGGCCCGGTCCTGTTCAACATCTTTATTAATGACTTAGATGAAGGGCTAGAAGGCAGGATCATCAAGTTTGCAGATGACACCAAATTGGGAGGGAGAGCCAATACTCCAGAGGACAGGAGCAGGATTCAAAACGATCTTGAAAGATTAGAGAGATGGGCCAAAACTAACAAAATGAAGTTCAACAGTGACAAATGAAAGATACTCCACTTTGGCAGGAAAAACGAAATGCAAAGATACAGAATGGGGGACAATTCCTGGCTCGAGAGCAGTACGTGTCAAAAAGATCTTGGAGTCCTCATGGACAACAAGTTAAACATGAGCCAACAATGTGATGTGGCGGCAAAAAAAGCCAATGGGATTTTGGCCTGCATCAATAGGAGCCTAGTGTCTAGATCTAGGGAAGTCATGCTACCCCTCTACTCTGCTTTGGTTAGACCACACCTGGAATATTGTGTCCAATTCTGGGCACCACAATTCAAGAGAGATATTGACAAGCTGGAATGTGCCCAGAGGAGGGCGACTAAAATGATCAAGGGTCTGGAGAAAAAAGCCCTATGAGGAGTGGCTTAAAGAGCTGGGCATGTTTAGCCTGAAGAAGAGAAGGCTGAGAGGAGATATGATAGCCATGTATAAATATGTGAAAGGAAGCCACAGGGAGGAGGCAGCAAGCTTGTTTTCTGCTTCCCTGGAGACTAGGACGCAGTGGAACAATGGCTTCAAACTACAAGAAAGGAGATTCCACCTGAACATTAGGATGAACTTCCTGACTGTGAGAGCTGTTCCGCAGTGGAACTCTCTGCCCCGGAGTATAGTGGAAGCTCCTTCTTTGGAAGCTTTTAAACAGAGGCTGGATGACCATCTGTTGGGGTGCTTTGAATGCAATATTCCTGCTTCTTGGCAGAATGGGGTTGGACTGGATGGCCCATGAGATCTCTTCCAATTCTATGATTGTATGATTCCAGAAGGAAATGGGCATAAGGCAACAGCCAGGTGATTGTTACCACTGATCTAGAACTCAGATTACATCTCCATTATACAGTTTGGCAGTTTGATTCGCCAAAGCTATCATTTCTTCATCTTAGGGAATTCTGGGATTTGTAGTTTGGTGTGGTAGTTCTTTGGTTTGTTGTTTATGGAGCAACTATGTGCATTGGGCTGGCTGAGAAGAGTAGATAAGGTTTTAGGTTTCCTAAGCTGGGAAACTTCCAGGGTTTTTCTATTTCTGAAGCAGAGGAGCATTGGAAAGATCTACATTCTTGTGTCTTCGAGCTTGTAGCTGAGGCATGGTTTAACAGGCTATTCCTTAGGGCTGAGCAACAGTTATATTTGTATACATATCCCACCCACTGCTCTTTTGGTGTAGCTTATGTAGAACATCTGGTTTTTAAAAAGTGTCGCAATTTCTAAACATATTCTAACACTCTTGGGACTAGAATATCAACAAACGTCTATTGCGGTGAACCGCATGTCTGGAAAGCATTCCTGCAAACTGAGTTCTTAAATAAACATCATGCATCCTTAACACATATTGTAAGGGGAACATCTCTTTGGCACCCCCACCCCTCCGCTCCACTGTAAATTCAATATTTAGACCAGATGAGGTGCAAATATGACTTTGTAGGATGACGCTACCAGAAGTTGCAGAATACACAGACTATCTGCCCTATGGATACAAAGGAAGTTGGGGTAGGAGTTCAACAAGATTTAAATTCTATGTCTTAAGGGCCCGTCCAGATAGTACTTTTACCCCAGGAACTTCTGCAGCAAACAAGAGGATGGCCAGAAGCAGTTCCCTATAAACATGGAAGCAAAAGACAAAAATGGTGAGGTTTCCAAGTGCCAGAATATCTCAGTTTTGAGCCGAATATGTGGATCTTTGCATGTCTGCATGTCCCTGCAATTGGAAATCATGGGATTTTTTTAATCTGAGTTTGTTCCTGGGTTTTAGATGTTTGTTCCTGATTGGCTGGTTCCTAAAAATAAGGTGATACAAGTAGAAGGCAAAAACTTTATTTGTGTGCCCAGATTACCTGTCCGAACGTATCTCCTGTTACGAAACATCACGAAGTTAAAGACCATCCCAACCCTGCTATATGTCTGTGAAATGTGGACTGTCTACAGACATAATATGCAACTTCTGGAACGATTCCATCAGCGTTGCCTCTGGAAAATCCTGCAAATCTCTTCGGAAGACAAGCGGACAAATGTCAGCGTGCTGGAAGAAGCAAAAACCACCAGCACTGAAGTGATGCTCCTCCACCATAAAATCCACTGGACCGGCCACATTGTCCAAATGCCTGATCATCACCTCCCAAAGCAGTTGCTCTACTCTGAAGTCAAGAATGGAAAATGGAATGTTGGTGGACAGGAAAAGAGATTTAAAGATGGGCTCAAAGCCAACCTTAAAAACTCTGACAATGACACTGAGAACTGGGAAGCCCTGGTCTGTGAGTGCTCCAGCTGGAGGTCAGCTGTGACCAACAGTGCTGTAGAATTTGAAGAGGCACGAATGGAGGGTGAAAGAGAGAAATGTGCCAAGAGGAAGGCGTGTCAAGCCAACCCTGACCGGGACCGCCTTCCATCAGGAAACCATGTCCTCACTGCGGAAGAAGATGCTGATCAAGAATAGGGCTCCACAGTCACCTACAAACCCACCAGAATACTGATCCTATTTGGCCAATGAGGGATCTCCTAAGTAAGTAAGTAGTAAGGGCTGGGACTATATTTTGAATGTCTTCATATGTTTGGGAGACCTTCTGAGCAACTGTGAGACAGAAATGTCTGAAAAACACATTGGTTTCAATGAGTTGCAGGGAATAGTAGAGCTCTCAAGGGCCCCAAAAAATGAAGTCTAGGAATGGGCCACCACCCGCTTATCTCTACTATAACAGCTTCTATGGAGCGTGACAGTAATATTTTGGATGAGTAGTATGAATGACAGCAGTAAAGTATTAATTTGCAAAAAGAGAAGGTGTTACAATCCTGAATGCTCCCCTCATTTCTAATGGGAAGTCATCTTCCAGGTGTCTACTGCAAAAAAAAATCTACAATCAAACAAAGTCATCTTAAAAATACATCTCAGGATAGCTAAGTATCCTAGAGACACAGCTATTGAATTGAAAATAGGGTTTCACAGAAGAAAGAAAGGTATTAAGGGAAAACAGAGAAAAGGAAAGAAGAGGGAAACGAGACTGTTCATGGATTTGCTTTTGAAGTTATTGACAAATGGAAACAGAGAGATAGATCTGTCTATAAATAAGAGGACGATTAACCATAATGTTGCTTTCTTCTAACTGTAATACGACAGTTTTATCTTTGTTTTAAAACCAAAAAAAGGAGTAAAACTGGTTATTACCTTTAAAAAAATGATAGCGCCAAACCTCATAAAATATTACTGTCGGTCTCTCCAGTTATTAAAATTAATGGCTATGGATTCTTTTGTGTGATGTTGTGCAGTTCTGCTTTATCACCTGATATGTAGGCGGAGTGTTGGTGCATGAGAACATGCCTGCCTTCATTGCATATGTGTATGTTTTATACCTTCAGAATTTGCAGCTCATAGACCACAGAATTTGCAGCTCATAGACTGTGGCCAGAAAATCAGAAGACACTTACTTCTTGGGAGGAGAGCAATGTCCAATCTCAATAAAATTGTAAAGAGTAGAGACATCACACTGGCAACAAAGATCTGCATTGTCAAAGCCATGGTATTCCCTGTAGTAACCTACGGATGTGAGAGCTGGACCTTAGGGAAGGCTGAGCGAAGGAAGAGAGATGCTTTTGAACTGTGAACTGTTGGAAGAAAGTTCTGAGAGTGCCTTGGACTGCAAGAAGATCCAACCAGTCCATCCTCCAGGAAATAAAGCCCGACTGCTCATTGGAGGGAAGGATACTAGACACAAAGTTGAAGTACTTTGGCCACATCATGAGGAGACAGCAAAGCCTAGAGAAGACAATTATGCTGGGGAAAGTGGAAGGTAAAAGGAAGAGGGGCCGACCAAGGACAAGGTGGATGGATGGCATCCTTGAAGTGACTAGACTGACCTTGAAGGAGCTGGGGGTAGTGACAGCCGACAGGGAGCTCTGGCGTGGGCTGGTCCATGAGGTCATGAAGAGTCGGAGATGACTGAACGAATGAACAACAACAACAACAGACCACAAGTGGGACGTTTTCTATCTCTTGTGGTTTTTATTTCAATGGACTCAACTGGCAACAAAGCAAGTAAGAGAGAGAGAAACGAGGACATTTTAAAAGCTATTGATAAAGTGGGACAACATAGAGTTAATCAGGAATGCTAGTATCTACTAAGGGGTCCTCAAACTTTTTAAACAGATGGCCAGTTCACAGTCCCGCAAACCGTTGGAGGGCCAGATTATAATTTGAAAAAAACAAACCAACAACAATGAATGAATTCCTATGCAAACTGCACATATCGTATTTGTAATGCAAACAAACACTTTAAAATAATACAATAATTAAAATAAAGAACAATTTTAACAAATATAAACTTATTCATATTTCAATGGGAGGTGTGGGCCTGCTTTTGGCTGATGAGATAGGATTGTTGTTCTTGTGTTCTTTCAAGTCGTTTCAGACTTAGGTTGACCCTGAGCGAGGGCCGGGTAAATGACCCTGGAGGGCCGTATCCATCCCCCGGGCCATAGTTTGAGGACCCCTGACTTAGAAGTTCAATATATACATACAAATACACATGTAAGTAAAACATAGGATGTCCGCATAGGGAAGCTGATGAGGAAACACAGCCTACAAACAATCTACAAACCCACCAAGAAAATCCAACAAATGCTACATTCAGCAAAGGACAAGAGGGATCCCCTCACCTCTGCAGGAGTCTACCGTACACCATGCAGTGTGGACAAGTCTACATAGGGACCACCAAACGCAGCATTGCCCAAACACGAATCAAGGAACATGAAAGGCACTGCAGACTACTTCAACCAGAGAAGTCAGCCATAGCAGAGCACCTGATGAACCAGTCTGGACACAGCATATTATTTGAGAACACAGAACTGCTGGACCACACCAACAACCACCATGTGAGACTACACAAAGAAGCCATTGAAATCCACAAGCATGTGGACAATTTCAACAGAAAGGAAGAGACCATGAAAATGAACAAAATCTGGCTACCAGTATTAAAAAAACTCTAAAATTACAACAGCAAAACAGCAGAGAGGAAACAACCAGGCACATCTTAACACCTCTCAACAGGGGATATTCCCAGGCTCAGCCAGGCCTTCAAATGCTAATCAAGGTGATCAGTTGAAACATTCACACCTAGCTCCAGCAGGGAAGAGCTCCTTGCCCCACCCCAGCCATTCCAATATATAAACCCATTGTCCTAATTCCAACAGACCTCACTACATCTGAGGATGCTTGCCATAGATGCAGGCGAAACTTCAGGAGAAATGCTTCTAGAACATGGCCATATAGCCCAAAAAACCCCACAAGAACCTAGTGATTCCAGACATGAAAGCCTTCGGCAATACATAAAACATAGGATTGTTACATTAATATTAATAATAATATTTTGTCCTTTTCTCAAAAGATGGGGAAAAAAACTTTTTCACATGTGTGGAAATAGTTCTGGTGTCTTTACTACAGGTGAGTAGACTTCAAATCTGTCAGGTTTTACAATGCATTGTAATGTAATATAGCTGAGTCATGCACTGCTAATGGGCTTCTATTGGAAATGCTGAGTCATGCATTAACTGTATATAGGGAATCATTTGGGAATGTGTTCTGGCCTAGTCCAGGTGATTGTGAATGATGTAATCCTGGGTCTGAGTTAAGTTAATGAGTTGGGAACCAATCAGAGATTGCTATGTGTAATTGTATAGAATTGTATATAAGGAAGTCATGTACAGTGTATATTACTCCTTGTGCTGTGATGTTGTTCGTTGAAGGCTATATGTAATTAAAAGAAGCTGTCTGCTAAGACAAGATATAACTGTATGCTGTGGTAAGTTTGTAATGTCATCTAGACTGGGGGAAAGGCAATGGCAAAACTGACAATGGCCGGGCATGTGCTCAAGTGTCTGTAAAAGGTTCCAGAGTGACTGCAGGCTGTGGAAGCAGTTGACTGAAAATACTGTGCAGGAAGAAGCTACTGGAAAGCGCTGAAGTTGTGCAACTGATCTGCTGCTGAATTGTGAAGTTAATCTCAACAGTAAATACTAGGCCTGGGTAACAACAGAAAAATTTGTTTCTAAAATCGATTCGTTTTTTGGGGGGGGGGGGGTTGCGTTTCGTTATTTAAAATAATTACAAAATTTTCCTTTTAAAAAGTTCGATATTTACAAAATTTCGTAAATGTGAAAAAAATTACAAAACATTAACGAATCGATTTCCGAAACAATAACGAATCGATTCGTTAATGGCGGACGCGACCACGAAATACGCTAAAAAACCTCCAAAAACTTCTGAAGCTTCCCTCTCCCTCTGTTGTTGACTGTTGGTGTGATATTATAATTTTTTTTCACTAATTAAACAAAAAACTTGCCCCAGACATGCGGAAATAATAACGAAACGACCTCAGAACAATAACGAAACGAATACAATAACGATATACGAAGCATTTACAAAACGTGTTTAAAAATTCGTTTTTTAAAAAAATTGCTCCAGAATGGTTCGTTATCGTTTTGTAATTAAAAAAATTAACGAATTATTAACGAATTACGAATTAACGAAACGAAACCACCCAGCCCTAGTAAATACCCTATTTTCTTTACTACTCAAGAGTAGACTCCAACATTCAGTCACATCCGGTTTCAACTCACAGGAGTCTTCATCAGGTAGTTTGGTCTATAAACAACACATGTTATTAATACACACATACAATGTGTCAACTGGAAATTTATTTATTTATTTAAAATTTTTATATCCCGATCTTCTCAACCTCCACGGAGGGACTCAGACCAGCTAACAGCAAGGATTCAGTCTAAAACATCATACAACAACAATAGATTAAAATACATATAAAATAATGTACATATAAGCCAGTTCGCCCAAATAAAATCATGTCCAACTCAGTCCGCATATGTCAATAACTGTAGTCTGTTGCCGGTCTCAGCCATTGTTCTGGGAATGCTTTGTTCCATAGCCAGGATTTCACTAGCTTCCTGAAGGTCAGGAGGGAGGGGACAGCTCTAATCTCATTTGTGAGAGAGTTCCATAGCTGAAGGGCCACCACAGAAAAGGCCCTGTCTCTCATCCCCACCAGACGTGATTGCGAAAGTGGTGGGAAGGAGAACAGGACCCCTCCAGAAGTTCTTAACAGCCTTGATGGTTCATAGTGGAGAATACATTCCGGCAGGTAAACTGGGCCAGAGCCGTATAGGGTTTTGGAGGTTAAGACCAGCACTTTGAATTGTGCTTGGGAGCTAATTGGCAGCCAGTGGAGCTGGCACAGCAGGGGAGTTGTGTGCTCCCTGTACCCCGCTCCTGTCAATAGGCTGGCTGCCAAGCATTGGACTAATTGCAGCTTCTGGGAAGTCTTCAGAGGCAAACCCACGTAGAGAGCATTGCAGTAGTCTTTACAGGATGTAACCAGGCCAAGTCAGACTTCCCAAGGTACGGGTGCAACATCAAACACACAGACAGACACTACTTATCAAAAAAGCTCAACATTTGAGGCAAGTGGTCTATTAACAGTGCTCTTTTCTGTGTAGTATTTCTAAAAAGTGGATCCTAAAGGGAACATACATAGTGGTTGAAAATAGTTCTACATAGTTACATGGAACATATAACATGTATCATGGCATGTCCGAGCCCTTGGGAAAACTATAGTGTCTGGCTTTACTCAGGGGATATCTGTATACCTTCTGATAAGATCAAGACCCTTAGCACACAGAGGCACTTTAGGCAAGGTGAAAAGATAACCAAAATGAGTTTACTGCAAACAAGATGAATAAAGGGTTAACTCCACCCAGGACTATCATAAGGTAACTTAAAACAATTCATTACAAAAGGAGATTTTTCTGGTTGCACTCATCTCTCTGGAGTGTTCTGCTTCTGGTGCAAAGCAATTTTACAAGTTATTGCCTATAAACTGCCTCAGTCTGCTTTCTTGCAAAGTTTAAGCTCATCATAAGCTTCTGTTGTCCTTTGGACTACTGGTATGAATGCAGGTGCTATGAATGCTTGTTTTTGGATTGCTTGGGCCTAGGATTACCAGACAAACTTTAAGCCTCTAGTGACTGTAGAAAAAAGAGGAGTCCAGCAAAGGAGGTCTATACAGGAAATGGAATAGACCAACTAAGACGGGCCTCCTGGGGTTCTTATGTTTGACCTAAAACTAATACAAAGGAAGGTATCTACACTATTGGGAAAACCTATAAATGGAGGAACCAAAGCAGAGGAGTGGAAAAGGCAGAGCCAAGACTTCACAACATGCATAACAAAGATATATGCACAACAATATGATATAATAATATTCACAACAAGTTCTTGTTAACCAGCATATGCTGCAAAGGTATTTTATTCTGTAGCAAGTATTGAATTGAAGAACTCAACCTATTGCTAAAATAGCAAGCTCATGGGTCAGGTGGTTGTGATGGCGTTGCTAGTTCTGAGTAACACTTGAGGAAACACCTCCACTGTTATAAAAAACAGTCATATGAATTAATGTTGTTTAATCCTTTTGAATATTCTGTTTGTAGAGTAAAAATCCAGAAAGATTTCCATTGTAAAAGCTTAGTTTGAAATTCAGTGTACCTGGATGGTGTGATCACCTCTGAAACCTGTACTCAAAATGATTCGGGGCTATAGTCCAAGTCTACACAATGCTTATACAGAATAGAATCAGTGAAATGTTTCCTGATGTTGCATTTGGGTTCTATGAATTTGACTTCCTTGCTCACTTTGCTACCTCCTCCACTGAAGGGGTAATATATGTCATTACATGTCCCTGCTCACTTATATACATTGGCCAAACAATTTTCAAACAAAGCTTTTATAACAGGAATCTTTCTAGATCTGAGTATGCCCCAGGGCTCTTACACAGCATATAACCCAGAATATCAAGGTAGATAATCAACAATATTTACTTTGAACTGGGTTATAGGAGCCCCCAGTGGCACAGTGGGTTAAACCGCTGAGCTGCTCATCTTGTTGACGGAAAGGTTGCATGTTCGAATCTGGAGAGTGGCATGAGTTTCCGATGTCAGCCCCAGCTTCTGTCAACATAGCAGTTCGAAAACACGCAAATGTGAGTAGATCATTAGGTACCACTCTGATGGGAAGGTAACAGCATTCCATGTAGCCATGCTGGCCACATAACCTTGGAGGTGTCTACGGACAATGCCAGCTCTTTGGCTTAGAAATGGAGATGAGCACCAACCGCCAGAGTCAGACATGACTGGACTTTATGTCAAGGGAAAACCTTTACCTTTACCTATCTGAGTCCACACTGCCATATAACCCGGTTCAAAGCAGATAGTATGGGATTTTATACAGCTGTGTGGAAGGGGCCCCAGTTGTTGCTTGATTGTAACTCCAAACAAACAACAGTAGTAAGCGAATAGTAGCCAGTAGTAAGACCTGTTGCAATCTTATGGATGATGGGAGCTGGGGACATATATCTTCCATCCCTAAAGTATTCCTGTCCTCATTGCAACTGAATGTAATAAGGTTTAGTTCTAGCTTACTTTTCATTGTCAGTTTCTTACTTTTCTGTTTAATGGGACAAAATTAAACTCTCTTGATTTCAGTTATTATAATTTTTATGGATTGGATTCACATTTAGTCATGCTGAGTGTAGACCAATTTATATCGCTGAGAATCAAGTTAGTTCCCCACCCAGCCCAGCCCCTGTTTTTGCAAGAGACACTCCAAACTCACCATCTCCTAAGGCACTCAGCGGCCTTTCAGACCAAAATGTTTTGAGAACAACTCGATTTTGCTATTTGCATCCTCTTACATAATAGAACTTTTCCTAGCACTTAATCAATCATGCTGAAATGTCTGCGACATCCTTTGGGTAGCCCTGTAGAATATCATATGAATATAAATGGGTCCAATAATACATGTTTTCTTGTTTATTAAATGAAACAATAGCTCAAAAGTTGCATCTAGCTTCACTGAAATTTGAGTATCATTGTGTAAAGAAATGCAAAATACATTTCCTATTTGAGAAAAAACTTTATATATCATCTCTAAAGATACAGAGCAAGAACAGATACATGTAGGGAATACATTACAGAAACTAGCTTATGATGTCTCAATGTATTCTTACCACTGTACTTTCGATAGACAATTGCCCTGTTCACCTGACATAATTTGTGTCCAGTTTACACAAACAACTGTGCATATATCAGGACCATGTGTGCAGGTACCAACACACATGCAGTAGCAGTTGTAAACAGATATAGACCAAAATCCTGTTAGTGATATGTATAACTCCGAATTAAGTACCTTATTTTGGATAGGTCACAGGGGACTAGATCTTTGTATCCTATCCAAAGGCTTCTTCTAGGTAGCTGGCAAGACCCATGGAAGAGAAGTGGCACAGAGGAAAAGAAAAACTGAAATCAGATGTGAAGGGAAGAGATAGTATGATGTACTTCATTGAAGTTGAACACCTTCATTTCCCTTCCTCTCAAAACCCAGAGAAGTCACTTGTTCTTCTTCTGATTGCTCTTTTTACCCATTGGAAAGAGCCCCATTGGTGCCCCTGCTTGGCTTGACAGCTTCTGGGACGAGGTGCACACATGGAATTATATGGACATGGTATCATAACCCAACCAGGATCTCAATACTGAACTGACTCTCAAGTCTTATATGTGCAAGTGTTTACATGAACAGAGAGTATGATTTTTTTAAGATCCCTGTTCTGAATGCATATATAATCAGAACTTTTATTGAACATAGGGAAGGTGGAACTATGGCTGGTGGATGTGTTCATCACCCTCAACTGTAGCATGGTGGTAGAACAAAAGCAAAAAGTCCTGGGTTTGATTCTCTAGGTAGAGCTGGGAATGACTCCTGTCAGAAAATCTAAAGAAAAATTGAAAGCCTGCATCAATAATGTTGGTTGAAATGAGTCCAGTAGTCTGCATTATTATAAGGTAGCTGCACATATTATCTTCCAGGTCAATATATATATATATATTAGGGCTGGGCAACCATGGAAAAATTTGTTTCGAAACTCAATTCGTCTTTTGGGGGTTTTTGCGTTTTGATATTTAAAAGAATTCCATAATTCTTCTTTAAAAAAGTTTGATATTTACGAAATTTCGTAAAATTACGAAATGAATACGAAACGAATACGAATCGATTCGTTAATGGCGGACGCGACCGCGCAATACGCTAAAAAACCTCCATATGGGACAGAGGGAACTTCTGAAGCTTCCCTCTCCCTCTGTTGTTGACTGTTGGTGTGATATTTATAATTTTTTTTCACTGATTAAACAAACAACAGCTATAAAACTTGCCCCAGACATGCGGAAATAATAACGAAACAATTTCAAAACGATTTCGAAACGAATACGAAACAAATACGAAGCAATTACTAAACGAATTGAAAAATTTGTTTCGTTTTTAGATGCTCCTGAATGGTTCGTTATCTTTTTGTAACCAAAAAAAATAACGAATTTTTAACGAATTACGAAATTACGAAACGAAACCTCCCAACCCTTATATATATATATATATATATATATATATATATATATATATTCATTGCAGGCTCCTAGAATTGGAGTTGCTGGCATCCAAACATCCAAACATCAGAAGAACACATAGAAAAGTCTTGAAGGGCCTCACATGAAGGTCTCAAATGCAGGAGTGGGGAGACTCACCAGGTATCATGGCGAATCTGCGGGACATCAGGGGAAACTGTCACCCCATGCCCCCTGCCCCGCATCACCCACATCACTGCTTGGCTCCCCTCATGTTAGTCCTAAGCAATGAGAACACGAGAAGCCTACCATGTTCTCTGGGCTCCTTCCTAGAACACTTCTAGGACAGAGCCAGATGGAGCCCTACTGAATGTAACCCTGAGTCTTGTGATGGTTCTGGCATTCTCCATCCTGGTAACATCCTAGGACAGAGCCAAAAGACGATGTGATGAGGTCCTAAGAAGACTTTCCTCAACTTTGTGCCCTCTGGTTCCAGCAGTCTCTATTCTAGATCTGTCCTGGCAGCATCCTAAGATAGAGCCAAAGACAATACTATGAGGTCCTAAGAAG
Organism: Anolis sagrei; assembly: GCF_037176765.1. Classification (NCBI taxonomy): domain Eukaryota; kingdom Metazoa; phylum Chordata; class Lepidosauria; order Squamata; family Anolidae; genus Anolis; species Anolis sagrei. The sequence goes on along the minus strand of NC_090028.1, from coordinate 12,240,726 downwards.
ACTTTCTTCAACTTTGTGCTCTCATGATCTGGCAGTCTCCATCCTGGCTCCGTCCTGGCAGCATTCTAGGATGGAGCCAGAAGACAATGTAATGAGGTTCTAAGAAGAGATTCCTCAACTTTGTGCTCTCGGGTTCTGCCAGTCTTCATCTTGGCTCCATCTTGGCAGCATCCTAGGACGGAGCCAGAAGACAATGTGATGAGGTCCTAAGAAGATGTTCCTCAACTTTGTGCACTTGGGTTCCAGCAGTCTCCATCCTGGCAGCATCCTAGGATGGAGTCAGAAGACAATGTGATGAGGTCCTAAGAAGACTTTCCTCAACTTTGTGCCCTCAGGTTCCTGCAGTCTCCATCTTGGCTCCATCCTGGCAGCATCCTAGGATGGAGCCAAAAGACAATGCGATGAGGTCCTAACATGGCTTTCCTCAAATTTGTGACCTGCCGTATCTGCACCCTGGTTATTGGCAATTTCATTTGGGATTCCTAGTGCTATCCAAATTCAGCAGTGTTTTGTTTGTGCACGTGTGAAATTTATCATAGCAGATTATTTCCAAAGAGCCTGACTTGCTCTTTGGAAACAACCATTTTAGCATCGTGCAAATGGAGAGTGTCATCTTTTCTAATCACAACCATATTTTTCCACTCTTCTGTACAAAATTGTAATGGGATGATGCTTGTGAGAAGCCAATCAGATTTCATTGTAACATACAATTCTGGCCAAGCAGGCTTTTCCGCAGACTCTTGGTCAACGTTCCTTCATGGTCCAGTCAGGAATGAATAAAATCTTGCCCACTGTGGGCTGGCAAGCACATCCAGTGGTAGCCCACTTTGTTTCCCTCTTGACCTTAAAAAAACAAACTTGAACTTTCCAGGGATAGGGATCTCAAAAGCATCCCATAATCTATCTTTTTTCTCTCTCCAGGCTTTTTCTTTCTCTGCCCATGACTCACCAGATATGAGGTAGTGTCTCCAGATCTGGAAGTGGCCAATGCCCTCAATTATTTAATACTTGGGGACAGCATTTGTGCTGAAACTACAGCTTAGATCTTGAAAAGGGGGAAGTTTATTTTTTAAGTATATGTTTTAGGTCCAACAAGAGTTTGAAGAAATAGCATCAGTCAAATATTATGATTTCCACTTTGGTGTTGGGGCATTTGTATGTAGCTTCTGAAACATAATAGATTGTGGTTGGAACTCCATTCATGTTTCAAATGAGGTCCAAGGGGCTATTGTGTAGCCTGTTCTGTCCCATCCAAAACTATCACTGTAGCACATGCCATACCCAACGGTGCCACTGCAAAAGTGCTTTGGTTTCCTAGAGAAAGAGGCAGAGGAATGAAGCCATAACTTTGCTTCTCTCTCCAGTGAGGTCCCTCCTCTGCAGTTCTCTTCCTCTTTTTTACCTGGCTGTTTAATGGCTATAGCACTGTCTCTGTTTGGTAGAACAGAAGGCAATAGGAAAAGGAGAATACCACATTGCAGTTGGTTAGCCTAAAGATGCATCCACTTTGTGGAATTAATGAAGATCAACACCACTTTGACTGCCATGACTCAATACTATGGGATCATGGGAGCTGCAGTTTTGTTTATTTATTTATTTACACTGTCTAGCCGGTATCGCACCATCTGACATCTGCCGGGAAGTGGCAGCCAATAGTGAAAGGACCAAGGCAGAGACATCTCCAGCTCATCCCCTGTTTGGATATCAGCCAGCACATCAATGAGTTAAATCCAGACATAGTTTTCTAATATCTACAGAGACACTCTCTGGAACACCTCAGCAAGCAAGAGTCCAAAAGTGGCAGGCTCAAACCCAGAACCACAACCAATGGCTGATACCAAATGAGAAACTCCCCTCTGGGCACACAGAGGACTGGGCGACTTGGAAGGTGCTGAACAGACTGCGCTCTGGCACCACAAGATGCAGAGGCAACCTTCAGAAATGGGGCTACAAAGTGGAATCCTCGACATGCGAGTGCGGAGAGGAGCAAACCACTGACCACCTGCTGCAATGCAACCTGAGCCCTGCCACATGCACCATGGAGGACCTCCTTGTAGCAACACCAGAAGCACTCCAAGTGGCCAGATACTGGTCAAAGGACATTTACTCACTTCTTGTGGGTTTTTTCGGGCTATATGGCCATGTTCTAGAGGCATTTCTCCTGACGTTTCGCCTGCATCTATGGCAGGCTTCCTCAGAGGTCTGCTGGAGCTGGGAAAAAAGGGGTTTTATATATCTGTGGACTGACCAGGGTGAGACAAAAGGCTTTTGTAAGTTGGGCTAGGTGTGAATCTTTTCAACTGACCACCTTGATTAGCATACAATGGGCTGACTGTGCCTGGAGCAAACTCTTAATGAAAGGTGCTTAGATGTCCCTGCCTGTTTTTCTCTCTGCTGTTTTAATTTTAGAATTTTTTAATACTGGTAGCCAGATTTTGTTCATTTTCATGGTTTCTTCCTTTCTGTTGAAATTGTCCACATGTTTGTGGATTTCAATGGCTTCTCTGTGTAGTCTGACATGGTGGTTGTGAGAGTGGTCCAGCATTTTTGTGTTCTCAAATAAAATGCTGTGTCCAGGTTGGTTCATCAGGTGCTCTGCTATGGCTGATTTCTCTGGTTGGAGTAGTCTGCAGTGCCTTTCATGTTCCTTGATTCTTGTTTGGGCAATGCTGCGTTTGGTGGTCCCTATGTAGACTTGTCCACAGCTGCATGGTATACGGTAGACTCCTGCAGAGGTGAGAGGATCCCTCTTGTCCTTTGCTGAACGTAGCATTTGTTGGATTTTCTTGGTGGGTTTGTAGATTGTTTGTATGTTGTGTTTCCTCATCAGCTTCCCTATGCGATCAGTGGTTCCCTTGATGTATGGCAGGAACACTTTTCCTCTGGGTGGATCTTCATCTTTACTCTTGTGGCTTGTTCTTGGTCTTTCAGCTCTTCTGATGTCTGAGGTGGAATATCCATTGGCCTGGAGAGCCCAGTTGAGGTGGTTCAGTTCATCTTGGAGGAGGTGGGGTTCACAGATTCTTTTTGCACGGTCATGGCACGGAAGCCTGCCATAGATGCAGGCGAAACGTCAGGAGAAATGCCTCTAGAACATGGCCATATAGCCCGAAAAAACCCACAAGAACTGAGTGATTCCGGCCATGAAAGCCTTCGACAAGACATTTACTCAACTACCAAACTCACACATTTTGTATTTTCTCTGTTTGTTTGCTTTGTTCTGTTAGAAATGTAATATAACTGACTGGCTGCCCTGACACGAGAAATAAAAAAAAAATTAAATCAAGTTCTGAGGAAATATGTGGGCATTTCTACAATAATAAGAATGAGAAAAAAGAATGAGAGCAAGTGAGAATATACTTTATTCTTTCTCTGAATAAGCAGTAGACTAGCAAGGAGGCCTCTTCGAGATATGAGATCATTTATTACATTGCCATTCGTTCCTTCACAATCATGATCTCTCTCTTGCCAAGGAGAAATATATATTTTATGATCACGGGGTGATATTCTGCTTCTGCATATGTGTTCAATTAATATGCCGGGGTGCTGTTATCTGAGCACTACTAATGCATGAATAAGTACTTTAGCAGTTCAACGTGCCAAATATTTTTGTTATACTCCCTTCTTATGCCTTAAAAAATGCTAGCAACAAAAAAGCAGGGTGGTGGATTTTTTTTTATTTTTGGTGTGAACACCTCACACATAAAACACATTGAAACATCAGCTGTACAATCAAATGAACAGGCTGGCAACTGACCTGAGATATAGAAGGTTTACCCCCAATTCTGGTGTGTATAGTCGAAGGTTGTAAGCTGCACAAACCTTTATTGATCGGAGGTCTTTTTGTTTAAACAGCCCCTTCTGTATTTATTTGTGCGGTTTCTCTCGAGTCAAACAAAAAGGAGATGGTTAGAAGCCAATCTCAGCGTGACATTGCTGCCATGTGGTTCATTCACTCTGTATACAGATGTTTCCAATCTGTAGAGTTTGTCTTGCACATCCATATGAGATGAAGCAGGCTTGATTTCAGTTGGGAGGATAGCCAGAAAAGAAAAAGAAAAAAGAGCGAGAGAGAAAGAAGGGGGAGATACTTCATTGACCCTTAATAAACAACTTAGAGAAAGCCCTTGGTTTTAGTAATTAGAGTGTTTCTCAAAATCTCCAAAGGATCAGGCACACACCTTGTAAGCGCTCCGGCAGCCTTTAAAAAGGCTAATGCTGTTTTACAGCTGTTTGCATTGAAATCAGATATCCAGGCTGTTTGGGTTTCTTTATTTCTTTTTCTTACTTGCTTTTTTCAAAAATCTAGAGGGGGGGGGGGGAGAACCAGTACCAACCTTAAGTGAATGTTGTGGATAATGGCGCTTTGCCAGACATTCTAGCCTTTCAAAAGTATTCTTTTATTATAACTGCAATCAGTGGCTTTGGCCAAGCTTGTAACTTGTTTGCATTCAGCAAGGAGTGAGAAGGAAACCCCTTATTGAAGAGCCTATCCATGGAACTGAGGTTAGAAACAGTAGGCCTGGGTAACAACGCAAAAATTTGTTTCTAAAATCGATTTGTATTTGGGGGTTTTTTTTGTTTCGATATTTAAAATAATTACAAAATTTTCCCTTAAAAAAGTTCGGTATTTACGAAATTTCGTTAATATTTACAAAACATTTTGTAAAAATGGCGCCCTTTTTTTTTCAATATTTTTTCAATATTTTTTTAATTTAATTATTAATTTAGTAGAATAGGGAGGAGAAATTATTATTAAGGAGGGAAGGCAGGCACTCACTCTGGCGGGCCCTCAAGCGCTGCCGCCGAGTCGGGCCCGGCTCCTCCGAAGCAATGCGAAATTGGGAGAAGGGCTCCCCAAAGGCCATCTAGCCCAGCCCTCCGCTAAGGAATTGGGAGAACGAAGCACAGCCCTCCGCTAAGGAATTGGGAGAACGAAGCACACCCACCGCAAAGGTGAGGAAGGAGGGACGGGCCGCCTTCCCGCTGAGGGTCGCTCGCCCTCTCGCTCGCTTGCTCAGCCGGCGCCTTCCCCGCCCTCTCCTCCTCCTCCTCCTCCTCCTCTTTCAGGCTCTGACTGGCTAAGGAGAGGAGAGAGAGGAGAGCTCCCAGCAAGCATCTAGCCAAGCCATCTTACGTATTTCCGAAATGGACGGAAATACAAAATTTTTTGGCGCATGCCGTTTCGATATTTAAAAACAGTTCCGGGTTTAAAAATAAGTTTTGTAATCGTTTTGTAATTGCTAAAATTAACGAATATTTAACGAATTACAAAATTAACGAACGAAACCGCCCAGGCCTAAGAAACAGAGCTGGTGTATAACAAAATCATCAATAGATCCCAGGGATGATATACTCTCTAATATATCCCACCTGCTGGCACCACTTTAAAGGATCAATAACTGAGATCTCAAAATAATACAAATCCCACAACTACCAATCCCACAACTACCAATCTGATGGGATATGTTTCTTCAATAAATCAATCAAATACTTTAAAACTCTTGAAAACTGGTAGCTTTCTTAATCTGCCCACAAGGGACAGGCAACTTGCTTCAAGAACTGTTTCTTTCTTCTATAAAGGAAATCCTTGACCCTTCCCTGGGCAATCTGTTCTTAGGCTGGCATGGGGCCCTACTCCCGGTTCCAATTTGCTTTATGGGCAAGCTGGCTGTATTTTTTAGTAAAGCTGCAAACTGATTTCCCTCGAAGTTTGTGAGAAACGAAGCTTTCTACAGGTGGGAGAAGCTCTCACGTCCTGTAACTGAGCTTCTAAACTGTAAGACAGAACTAAAAACTTTCTTTTTCCTCCCAGAACCCTGGGGAAAGGGGCGGAACCAAAGAACTTAACGATGATAGGCAAGTGACTGGCCCTATGGCTGCAGCCTGAAAGGAACCACCCAACTACAAAATGCATGACCAAACCAAACACATGCATAGAAAGGAAATTTAGGCTTCTGGTACAGCTGTACCAGCACAGTAACCCTTTTGGTACTAATGTTGGAGAGTGGTCCCTGGTCAAAGTGGTCCCTGGTCAAGTGATCCCTCGTCAAAAACAGGTTGGGAACCACTTTTATAGATGAAGGACAGATGAAAGATTCCCTTGCTCACTTTCTCTGGTAGAAGGGCCTCTGGGCTGCCCAATGCCCATGGTGATCAGGCCAGAGATTGAGAGAGCAAGTCTTTCCTATTGAAGTCCAGTACCTTGCTGAAGGTGCTGAAAACCCCACAGGCTATCACTGAACATCATCAGCTGTAGATTAGTATAGCCACATGAGTTCCCAGAATAGTAGTATTGGCTTGAAATGGCTTGTCCAAGTTTGGATCTCACTGGAACCAACTATAGACACATTTTGCTTCCAAGATTCCCCAGTGGTAATAACCTTAAACTAAAGATGGCTCCTTGCCCTTGGACAAAGGGGCGGGCCAACTTACTGCTCCAAACTGGAAAAGTGTTTCCTTAAGATCCATTCTCATAAAACTAACAGAAAAATGGCTATTCTCGAGCTATGGGTGAGACAGCCTAACAAACTAAGCTGGGACCTATAGAGTTCCATCACAACACCCAAGGATTACAACTCTTACAGTTTGAAAATACTGCACTGACTCATCATACCACAAAAGGCTGGCTCCTCCCAATATATTCAAATGCCTCCCTATGGCACTTTGAAAAAATCTAATGTTGTACAGTGACGTAGCCTGGAAGTCTCAAACCACCATACTCCGGAGATTTTAGCTGACAGAATGCATACTGAATTTCTGATCACACCAAAAACAATGCTTCAGCAATGTGCAAAATCATAGTAAATCAAAACACACGATTAGAATCCCATGTGCAATTACTCAATTTCTGCGATGTTTTTGCAGACGGATAACTGATGGAATGGAACAAACATCATGGAATCGTGTTCAAAAAATCTCAGAAAATTCCAGTGTGATAAAGTCCTACATCTGAACTCTCTTAAACTGGAAAAGATAAGACATGCAAATAAGAAATTCTTGTAGGCTACATGCAATGTTCTTGGATACTCTGGGGACAATGGAATGCTAGGTTTTCTAGAACACAGTTCCCTTCTACACTGCCATATAAAATACAGATTATCTGCTTTTAACTGGATTATATGATGATATAGAAGGGACCCAAGAGCCACAACGGCCCTCCAGTTCAACCCCTGCTATGGAGGATTAACAACTAAAGCACTCCTGAAAGATGCCCATCCAATTCTGTTTGAAGGACTCTGATGATGGAGAGTTCACCATCCTCCAAGTAAATAGTTTTAGGTTGATCTCTTTCTGGGATTATTGGGGTCATTCACTATCTAAATATAGACCCACAGGTCTGCCAGTCCTAATCTCCAAACTTTCTTCAGGCTGCATTCCTTCACTGGGTCCATTCTAAGTTATTAACATTATTATGGCCCCTTCTACATGGCCATATAAAACTATAAGGTTGTCTAATTATATAAGATTATCCACTTTTAACTGTGGAGTATTTGCTTTGATTTTTTTTTGTCGTGTCAAGAGAGACTTGAGAATCTGCAAGTTGCTTCTGGTGTGAGAGAATTGGCCATCTGCAAGGACGTTGCCCAGGGGACGCCCGGATGTTTTTGATGTTTTATCATCCTTGTGGGAGGCTTCTCTCATGTCCCCACATGAGGAGCTGGAACTGATAGAGGGAGCTCATCTGCTCTCTCCCTGGATTTGAACCTGCGACCTGTCGGTCTTCAATCCTGCCGGCACAGGGGTTTAACCCACTGCGTCACCTGAATTATAATTATAATCTGAATTATATGGCAGTGTAAAGGGGGCCTTATTCCTTCTTCCCCTGGCCCCCACAACAAATCTAATGGATAAGACCTTGCCTCCCAGAAAGAAACTTTGACATTTAATACAGTATGTTTTGAAGTCAGTCTTATTACTCTTGGGGTGATTTTATTCTACATTTTTGCCTGGAGGGCTGGTAGGTAGAGTAGTGATGTAGAAATGCCAGGAAAATGGACAAACAGGAAGCTAGAAGCAGTCTAGTTTTCTATCCCATAACAAAGAAAGGTGGTGGATTTCCAGTTTGAATTCAGACTGGTGTGCGCTCTGATTTGCTCCAGTTTTGGGTTGGATGACGGGCAATACTAGAATGTGGACTCCAATAAGTTTTTTGCCAACATAATGTGAACCTTAAGAGGAAAAAATATTTTTCTTATAACATTTAAATGACTCATGTGGGTCTGGTGAACATAACTCCCTTTAAAGATGATTCCTCAATTTGTCAGTGAACTTATGGTCTGTATTGTACGGTTGTGCGTGGATCCAGTTTCCTTTGGTACCTGCAGCACTTTTGGTACCTGCGGCACCTTTGGCACATAATGGGAAGGGAGGTCCCAGCACGAAAACCTACCCAACATGAAAGCAAGCAGGAGCTGATCACCGGCTTCTTCTCTGCTATCCACATTCGGCAAAGAATTAAAGGCATGGATGTTTCATTGTGCTTTCAACTGATGACTCCTATATATATATCCTTAAGTTTAAGTTGAATCGATCCTGTTAAATTGCTCTGTTTCCATGTTATTTCCTATGCCAGGGGTCCTCAAACTACAGCCCGGGGGCCGGATACGGCCCTCCAAGGTCATTTACCCGGCCCTCACTCAGGGTCAACCTAAGTCTGAAATGACTTGAAAGCACACAATAACAACAACAATCCTATCTCATCAGCCAAAAGCAGGCCCACACTTCCCATTGAAATACTAATAAGTTTATATTTGTTAAAATTGTTCTTCATTTTAATTATTGTATTGTTTTTAAGTGTTTTCTGCACTACAAATAAGTAATCTGAAGTGTGCATAGGAATTCATTCATGTTTTTTTTTTCAAATTATAATCCGGCTCTCCAACAGTTTGAGGGACTGTGACCTGGCCCTCTGTTTAAAAAGTTTGAGGACCCCTGTCCTATGCTATAATACATTGTCATCCACCTTATTGAACCACATTATCCTTTAACCAGCTCGCATAGTGGTCCCCACCTTCAAAATTAGTCTGCTATAGTTTTTGATGCTTGTTATTATTGTTATGCTGTTTTATGCTGTTTAAATGTGTTATTGCTTGCTTTTAATTGTAGTTTACTTTGGGATTGGCCCCATGTAAGCCGTGTATTTCCCATGTAAGGGAAATGGAGGTGGGGTAGAAAAAGTTCTTCTCCTCCTTCTCCTTCTCCTTCTCCTTCTCCTTCTCCTTCTCCTTCTCCTTCTCCTTCTCCTTCTCCTTCTCCTTCTTCTTCTTCACATGGAGCTCCATACCTCCTTGGCCTTGGAAAGAGAGAGTGCATATGTGGCATGCAGGCCCAGCATGCATGCCTACCTGCAGCTGAATACCTCCTCTGAAATAAGAAAGTCAGAACTTGTTTTCTTGCCTTGGAAAGAAAGTGTGTGTGTGTGGTGTGCAGGTCCAGCTTGAATGCGTGAGTTCCCACCTGCAGCCGTTTCCCTCTTCTAGAGTAAGAAAGTCAGAACTTGCCTCCTTGCCTTGGAAAGAGAGAATGTGTGTGTGGCATGCAGGCCCAGAAAGCATATGCGCCTGCCTGCAGCCGAACACCTCTCCTCTAGAGTAGAAACAGGTAAGAAGCCTCCTTAAAGCACATGCCTTCCTGCAGCTGAGCATCTAGAACAGTGGTTCTCAACCTTCCTAATGCCGCGACTCCTTAGTACAGTTCCTCATGTTGTGGTGACCCCCAACCATAGCATTATTTTTGTTGCTACTTCGTAACTGTAATTTTGCTACTGTTGTGAATCATCATCTAAACATCTGAAATGCAGGATGGATTTTCATTCATTGGACCAAATTTGGCCCAAATATCCGATACGCCCAAATTTAAATACTGATGGGGTTGGGGGGATTGATTTTGTCATTTGGGAGTTGTAGTTGCTGGGATTTATAGTTCACCTACAATCAAAGAGTATTCTGAAGTTCACCAATGATGGACTTGAACCAGACTTGGCACACAGAACTCCCATGACGAAGAGGAAATACTGGGAGGGTCTGGTGGACATTGACCTTGAATTTTTGGAGTTGTAATTCACCTACATCCAGAGAGCACTGTGGACTCAAACAATGATGGATCTGGACTAAACTTGGCATAAATACTCAATATCCCCAGATATTGTGAACACTGGTGGAGTTTGGGGAAAACAGACCTCAGCATTTGGGAGTTGTAGTTGCTGGGATTTATAGTTCACCTACAATCAAAGAACATTCTGAATCTCACCAACGATAGAATTGGACCAAACTTCCCACACACAACCCCCATGACCAACAAAAAATACAATGTTTTCTGATGGTCTTTAGCGACCCCTTTGACGACCCCTACAGTAGGCTTGGGCGGCTTCGTTCGTTAATTTCGTAATTCGTTATTAATTCGTATTTAAATTAGCTTACAATCCAATATTGAGCCATGCAGGAATAGTGTGAGGAGTAAATTAGATTCGAAACAATTTTTTCAATTTATTTCGTAATTATTTCGTAATTGTTTTGTAATTATTTCGTAATTATTTCGTAATTATTTTCGCATGTCTGGTGAAAGTTTTATTTTTGTTTGTTTTATCACACCAACAGTCAACAACAGAGGGAGAGGGAAGCTTCAGAAGTTCCCCCTGTCCCATTTGGAGGTTTTTTTAGCATATTGCGCAGTCGCGTCCGCCATTAACGAATCGATTCGTAATTTTACGAAATTTCGTATATTTTGAAATTTTTAAAAGGAAAATTTCGGAATTATTAAAGAAAATGAAACGCAAGGGCCCCCTAAAAACAAAACGAGTTTAGAACCAAATTTTTCAGTGGTTACCCAAGCCTACCCTACAGGGGTCCCAACCCCCAGGTTGAGAAACACTGATCTAGATTAAAACAGCTCAAATGCCTAAAATGATGTGAAGGAAAGCCTGGGGAGCCCCTTCACCCATAATGGGCCAATAGAAAATGGATCTTTTGGCACCCCAGAGCAAAAACAGATATCTGCCCTCCTGATTTTAGGAGGCTTCCAAAAAATGTATTGGAACAATCAACGAAAGCCTGGGACATGAAACAGGTCAAGGTTTACCCCAAATGCACAATCCTACTGTGGAATTCACCAAAATATAATGGCACTTGGGGCTGCTGCAAATGCACAGGAATGGTTCAATGACTGAAGTGTTCCATGCTTTGGCGAGCTCTCGTTTTTAAGAGGAATAAAAGACAATTTGGCACTTACTCTGAAGAGAGCACTGTACTTATTTTGAATCTACAGATATTAGAAACAGCTGGTAGTTCAGAGGGAGCAACAAACTCATTCAGGTTGGCTCCATTTCAAGTGCTTATTTTTACCCTATCTCTAAAGTGAAGAGGGAGAATTATCTGTCACAATGCTTTAGTTCAGAATCCTCTCATTAATGCAACCATTAGAGAATCAATCAGTTCCTTACTTCATGATCGAAGTGAGCAAGGCATAAGAGAAGACTGCAGTGCCAACAGTTAAATCTTTCAGTTTTCGCAGAATATTGGCATGCTATGGCTGCATAACATCTACAGCCAATATTCTTCTTTGAATTCCGTCATTTGACTCCAGCCTAAATACCCTAAAGGCATCGGATGCTCTGTGATCCAGGAAACTAAGCAGGACCAGCCCTGGCTAGTTCTTGCAGGGGAAGCCTGTGCTGGTATGTCTGTACCAGGAGCTCCAACTTTATTTTCTTTCTATTAAATGTTTGCATGCATTCCAAGGCTTCAGGGATTTTGCAAAAGGTGACTTCCCTTGGTTTGCAGTCATGGGGCAAGCCACCTGTCTATCATTGTTAAGTTTGGATCCGCCCCTTCTCCCAGGGACATGGGAGGAGAGGGAGCCATTTTCAGTTATTCTTACAGAAGGAAACCAAGTTATAGGACGTGGAGTAGCTTCACCCGCAGAAAAGCTTCACTTCTTAAGAATTCCGGGGAGAACAGTCTCAAAGCTCTGGCAGGGAGTTTACAGCCTCTCAGCCTTACAGCATCTGAGAGAAACAGCCCTAAAAGGTTTCTTAAGGAATTCGGGGGGAAAGCAGCTTTACAGTCCCAAAGAACTCCAGCTGGAGAATCTGCAAGCCTTTACTGGTAGGTCTACTCGGTGCTCAAGACGCAGTTTGTATCCAGTAGTAAAACCCACATCAGTAAAGCTTAGATAGTAGGGCTGGGCAACCACGGAAAAATTTGTTTCTAAACTCGATTCGTTTTTTGGGGTTTTTTGCGTTTCGATATTTAAAAGAATTCCGAAATTTTTCTTTAAAAAAGTTCGATATTTACGAAATTTCGTAAATTACGAAACAATTACGAAACGATTTCGAAACGAATATGAATCGATTCGTTAATGGTGGACGCGACCGCGCAATACGCTAAAAATCCTCCATATGGGACAGGGGGAACTTTTGAAGCTTCCCTCTCCCTCTGTTGTTCACTGTTGGTGTGATATTTATAATTTTTTTTTCACTGATTAAACAAACAACAGCTATAAAACTTTCCCCAGACATGCGGAAATAATAACGAAACGATTTCGAAACGATTTCGAAACGAATACGAACCGAATACGAAGCAATTACGAAACGAATTGAAAAATTCGTTTCGTTTTTTTAGATGCTCCTGAATGGTTCAAAATCGCTTCGTTATAAAAAATTAACGAATTTTTAACGAATTACGAAATTACGAAACGAAACCGCCCAGCCCTATTAGATAGTAGAAGTTAAAAAAAAAAGTAGTAGAGTAGAGGTAGCCTGGGAGAAGTTAAAAAAGGGTTTTCCTCTTAAAGTGAAAGAACAGTTAACGAAGACAGTTGCCTGTCCCTTGAGGACAAGAGTAAGGAAGCCACCAGTTGACTCAAAGCCTTGAAGCATTTGTTTGACTCATTGAAGATTTGAGAAGTATATGTTTAATTTGTTCAATAATAAAGGACTTTGTTAAATCATTAAAGACTCTAAGACCATTTCTACAGGAAAACCCTTGAGGGCCTCTCTTCGAGGCACCCTGGCTTCCAGCTGGGCACAAAGTGCATGTCCTATTCAAAGTCAATTGTTACAGGCCCAGTGTATGACACAACAAAGCCACCAATGAATACCAGCTGATGTACACTGTATTTCAGAGCAATGAATGGGCAAATGCCCTACAAAATTCATGGAGTCAGTTTAAATACACAGGTTACTGGAAGGTCCATGCAAAGAGAGGGAAAGGAAATAAAACATTTTGCTAAATATATGTGTTGTATTTCATTGAGAAGTCCAGGGAAGTCAAAAAGGGATGAGACTTATCATATATCTGAGCCTGACTTCTTGTGCATCAAAACCATGCAAGTAGGGCAGGCAGTCAATAGATCAGTGTTTCTCAACCTTCCTAATGCTGCAACCCCTTAATACAGGTCCTCATGTTGTGGTGGTCCCCAACCATAAAATTATTTTCATTGCTATTTCATAACTGTAATTTTGCTACTGTTATGAATCATCATGTAAATATCTGATATGCAGGATGTATTTTCATTCACAGGACCCAATTTGTCACAAATATTCCATACGCCCAAATTTGAATACTGGTGGGGTTGGGGAAGGAGATTGATTTTGTCATTTGGGAGTTGTAGTTGCTGGGATTTATAGTTAACCTACAATCAAAGAGCATTCTGAACTCCACCATTTATTTATTTATAACTTTTATATTCCACCCTTCTCATCCCGAAGGCGACTCAGGGCAGAGCACAGAATATATACGGAAAACATTCAATGTTGGGACAAGAATTCATATACACATACATATACATTAAAAACATTTATCTCAATATTAAAATGCGAGGGGTATTTTTAAAGTAAGGTCCGTTTTGTTGTAGACACTAGTAGTTCGCACGCATACCGCAATGAGCATGTGCGTCGTGTACTGGCATGCCTCGGGAACAACTGTGCTCAGTTTCCGCTCTGTAGCTAACCTGTACGGTTCTGTTCTGTGCTTTAAAAATGTTTAAGACTATCAATTCACCCGCCGCATGTGAGGTTCGCTCAGTGATACGGTTTTTGTCAGCAAGGAACCTGCCTGCTGCAGAAATTCATCGACAGATTTTTGAAGTGTATGGTGATACTGTTATGAGTGAAAGCAAAGTGCGTAAGTGGGTACGACAATTCAAAGATGGCCGGGACAACATCCATGATGAGGACCGCTCCGGTCACCCTTCTTTGATTACAGACGATTTGGTGGCTTTTGGTAGCTTTTGGTGGCGACAAGTTTTTATGAAGAGGGTATTTTAAAATTGGTTCAGAGGTATGATAAGTGTTTGAACAAACTTGGTAACTATGTCGAAAAATAGAGTGAAGTATGTACTTTCTGAAAATAAATTTACTTTTTTGAAATAAACTTTCATTGTGTACTTATGTTCAAACGGACCTTACTTAAAAAATACCCCTCATACACCATTTAAAACTGTCCTGGTCACCAATGATAGAATTGAACCAAACTTGTCACACAAAACTCTCGTCTCCAACAGAAAATATTGGAGAGTTTTGATGAGCATCAACCTTGACTTTTGGAGTTATAGTTCACCTACAACCAGAGAGCATGTGGACTCAAACAATGATGGACCTGGACCAAACTTGGCATGAATACTCAATATGCCCTAATGTGAACACTGATGGAGTTTGAGGGAAATAGACCTTGACATTTGGGAGTTGTAGTTACTGGGATTGATAATTCACACACAAAGAGCATTCTGAACCTCACCAATGATAGAATTGGGTGAAACTTCCCACACAGAACGCCCATGACCAATGGAAAATACTGGAGGGGTTTGGTGAGCATCGAACTTGAGTTTTGGAGTGGTAGTTCATCCAGAGAGCACTGTGGATTCAAACAAATTTATTTATTTATTTATTTACTGCATTTGTATACCACCTTTCTCAGCCAGAGGCGACTCAAGGTGGTTCACAGTTGGCATTGATTCGAAGCCATTACAAATATCAGAGTACAGTTAAAACAATTATAAAAACACTTATAAAAACAATTCAACATCAAAAATATAATATAAGAACAATAATATCTATAAAAACACATCCTCAGTGTCTCCTTACTGAAATTGTGGACCAATTGCAGCGTCAGACATTCCATGATTCATTTTGTCTAATTATGCCGGTAGTAAAAGCTTGCTCGAAAAACCAGGTCTTAACCATCTTGCAGAATGTTAGAAGGGAGGGAGCCGATCTTATATCCTTGGAGAGGGCATTCCATAGGCGAGGGACCACCACTGAGAAGGCCCTGTCTCTCATCCCCACCAGACACGTCTGCGAGGAAGGCGGGATCGAGAGCAGGGCCTCCCCAGATGATTTCAAAGTCCTAGATGGCTCATAAGGAAAGATACAAAGATAGATCTGGACCAAACTTGGCACAAAGACTCACTATTCCCAAATGTGAACACTGGTGGAGTTTGGGGAAAATAGAACTTGACATTTAGGAGTTGTAGCTGCTGGGATTTATAGTTCACCTACAAAGAGCATTCTGAACCCCACCAATGATAGATTTTGGTCAAACTTCCCACAGAGAATCCCCATGACCAGCAGAAAATACTCTATTTTCTGATGGTCTTTGGCAACCCCTCAGACACCCCCTCATGACCCCTCCAGGGGTCCCAACCCCCAGGTTGAGAAGCGCTGCAGTAGATGATTCATTCTTATGCTTCAATACGCACCAGCCAAGAGAGTCCTCGTTGCACAGTTGCATGTACTTCAAGCATTTCCCCCTTTACTTGTTTTCCCCTCCCTTCTCTCGCTCTCCTTCCCATAGCTGTCAAATCAAATTGATTTTCAGTCATCTTAACCTGGTCAAGCTCAGCAAACCTGGTCCCACAGGTGACAAGCCAGGACAGTGAGAAAACTCTGCTGGATGGTTGACGGGTTCCAATCTTCCGATGATACAAAGAATGTGTTTGTCTTGCTTATGAGGGTTGAGGGACTGATGGCACAGAAGGCTAACCCTTTCATTATCCCCATGGTACGCACTTCACACTTTTGCTATCGATACATATGGCAGAAACGCTCCCAGAGCTAGCAGCGCAGCTGTCTGATCAAGAGAGGACCTGAACAGGCCATGGACTGTTTCTGAATAGCATCCCGCCCTCGGGGAAATGGTTTCTGCAGTTCCTTTCAGAGGTCAGTCGTGGGATTAACATGTGTTCTCTGTTTCCCTGCCTTTGCCAAAGGAAAGGGGAGGAGGAGGTATTGCTATAAGACATATGGAGTTGGGGAAATAAGGATAAATAAAAGGAACAAACAAATTGAAGACAGCCGCCAGGGAGAGAGGACAAGAAACACAGCTGAACCTGTGCATGATTTTACTATCTATCAGGATGATGCAAATGATATTTGGGATTTTCATCTGGCAGGTTCAGTAACTCTGAACTTTGAATGACTCTGGAGTAGTCAAGGAAGCAAAATCAGGTGCTGTGATGAAGAATGCACGCTGCTGAGTCATAGAAGAGCCAGGATCTAATACACATGCTTCCTGATCTAGACCTTCTGAAAGCGTGTGCTGAAAAGACTAATTCTGAGCCAAATATCGCTGATGGATGCATCCAAAGGTGCAACGGGGAAAGGGTGGATATCACGTTATAGTGCACCTGGACTCTTTGGCTCTAGTGGACTGTCTGAATGTGAGTTTGACATGAATCATGCTTCCCTGTGCACCTCTGTACCTCTAGATACCAAATATTAGGAATGGCAAACTATAGTGTCTGGCTTTACTCGGGGGCTATCTGTAAACCTTCTCTGTATACCTAGCTCTGAGGATGCTTGCCATAGATGCAGGTGAAACGTCAAGAGAAAAAATGCCTCCAGAACATGGCCATATAGCCCGGAAAAACCTACAACAACTCACTGTATACCTTCTGCTAAGATTGAGACCCTTTCCACATGTTCCGTCTTCCAGGAGCATGGTTTACATTGCCTTTTAGCTGCATGGGATAGCATTCCTTTGCATTTCCCCAGGGTTGCTATAGACCAGCGTTTCTCAACCTGGGGGTCGGGACCCTTGGAGGGGTCGCGAGGGGGTCCATCATCAGAAAGCACAGTATTTTCTGTTGGTCATGGAGGTTCTGTGTAGGAAGTTTGGCCCAATTCTATCATTTGTGGAGTTCGAAATGATCGTCAATTGTAGGTGAACTATAAATCCCAGCAACTACAACTCCCAAATGTCAAGGTCTATTTCCCCCAAACTCCACCAGTATTCACATTTGGGCATATTGAGTATTCGTGCCAAGTTTGGTCCAGATCCATCACACTTTGGCTCCACAGTGCTCTTTGGATGTAGGTGAACTACAACTCCAAAACGTAATGCCCACCAAACCCTTCCAGGATTTTTTGTTGGTCATGGAGTTCTATGAGCCAGGTTTGGTTCAGTTCCATCATTAGTGGAGATCAACATGCTCTTTGATTCTAGGTGAACTATAAATCCCAGCGACTACAACTCCCAAATGACAAAATCAACCACCACCACCCCAACCTCACCAGTATTCAAATTTGGGTGTCTTGGGTATTTGTGCCAAATTTAGTCCAGTGAATGGAAATACATCTTGCATATCAGATATTTACAATTCATAACAGGAACAAAATTACAGTTATGAAGTAGCAACAAAAAAAATTATGGGTGGGGGTCACCACAACATGAGGAAGTGTATGAAGGGGTCATGGCATTCAGAAGACTGAGAAACGCTGCTATAGACCCAGCAGCACCCTGGAAGTTAAACAGTACCATAGTCTGGAAAGCCAGGCTGCAGGCCCTCTGCAGTTATTAGTTTAGAAAGTATCTCTTTGGGTTAGGAGTCTGCCCTTTTTCCTGGGGTTGAGATCTCCATTTTGGAATCTTCCCTGCCTCCTTCATTATAGAAAAAGCTCAGATGTGCTGTTGGTAAGCTAGGAAGCTCTGACAAAGCCATTGTGAGTACTATTGAGAATTGAGTACTATAGAGATAGATAGAATGGGAATTGAGTTAGTTAGAAAGAGAAGCTTATTGAGAAATAGAGAAAAATAGTTATTGAGTACTATTGAGCATTACTTCATCTCCAAAGCTAAACTTGAGCTTAGATAGGGGAAGACCTGTTCTTTCTAACCATAGCAGCTCAGGGTTAGGGTGAAAGATCCCAGGATTTTTTTCTACCATTTGGAGAAAGGTTACCTCAGTAATTGAAGAAAAGGGAAAGAAAGAACATCTCTATGGTTTCCCAAATTGACTGTTTGTGTTGTAACTTTATCAAGCTGTGCCAAGTCTGCCAAGGACTTTGGAAATAAATATTTGTTGATATTCATGTCTTGACTGGCATCAGTTGCTGAAAGTATTGAGTTATTGCTTCAAAGAAAGACCCCCAGAAGTTCACCCAGATAAAGAGAAAAACACATCTTAGTTTTAACGTTATAGCGTCTGGGTGTGACGGCACACCACATGTGGTGGAAATGTAGGAAAGTAAAGAACTTCTGGCATCAAATACATAAAAAGATTGTACTAATCCTAAATATAAAATTTTATTTAAAACCTTGTTACTAGGGATTACAAATTTTAAAATAGACAAAAATTCGGAGAAGATCTTATTTTATCTTACAACAGCCTCCAGAATCATCTTGGCCAGAGTATGGAGATCTAATGAAATTCCCACAGTGGAGCAATGGATCTTAAAAACAATGGACATTATGAATATTGATATACTCATGCAAAAAATTCACAAAATAATGTAAAACCTCACAGAACTGACTGGAAAGACTTTTTGAAATTTGTAAAAGAGGAAAATAAAGAAATTTATATCAGAAATCCATGAACGAAACTCGAAGGAACTATCAACAAGAAGCTGATGATTAAAGTAACAAGAGAAATGTGAGCTCTCCTCAACCTGGGTGGTCCTGGAAGTACTTTACCACCCTTCATTGGAAGAGTTCAGAATGCTCTTTGCTTGTAGGTGAACTACAACTGTATTAAGCTGGTAGCTGCATTAGGAAGGTTGAGAAACAGTGGTGTAGATACTAGGCCTGGGTAACAACGGAAAAAATTGTTTCTAAAATCAATTCGTTTTTTGGGGTTTTTTGCGTTTCGTTATTTAAAATAATTACAAAATTTTCCTTTTAAAAAGTTCGATATTTACAAAATTTTGTAAATGTGAAAAAATTACAAAACATTAACGAATCGATTTCCGAAAGAATAACGAATCGATTCGTTAATGGTGGACGCGACCGCGAAATACGCTAAAAAACCTCCAAAAACTTCTGAAGCTTCCCTCTCCCTCTGTTGTTGACTGTTGGTGTGATATTATAATTTTTTTTCACTAATTAAACAAAAAACAACCATAAAACTTGCCCCAGACATGCGGAAATAATAACGAAACGACCTCAAACCAATAACGAAACGAATACAATAACTAAATACGAAGCATTTACAAAACGTATTTAAAAATTCATTTTTTAAAAAAATTGCTCCAGAATGGTTCGTTATCGTTTTGTAATTAAAAAAATTAACGAATTATTAACGAATTACGAATTAACGAAACGAAACCACCCAGCCCTAGTGTAGATACTAGGCCTGTTTGATCAAGAAAAAATTTGTTTCTAAAATCGATTTGTAATTGGGGTGTTTTTTTGTTTCGATATTTAAAATATTTACAAAACTTTCCAAAAAAATGTTTTGTTATTTACGAAATTTCGTAAATATTTACAAAACATTTTAGAAACAAATTTTTTCTTGATCAAACAGGCCTAATAGATAAACTGAAACTCCATTTGCCTAGTTTCCAACAGACCTCTGAGGATGCCTGCCATAGATGTGGGCAAAATGTCAGGAGAGAATGCTTCTGGAACATGGCTAGCCGGCTGCTCCGAGCGCTGCTTGCCCCTCAGCAGCGCCGCCGACCGCCGCGACGCCCCCGACTCCCAACACAGCCCCTCAGACCGGCCGCCATCTTAGCCATTCCCTCCCCCGTCCCCCGCCCCTCCCTCCAGAGAATTGTTGGAGCGGTGCCTTGTGGGAAACGTAGTTCCAAGGGGCACGGGGAGGCTAAAAAGGCAGCTCCGAGGCACCAGAGACAACCCAGCCTCTTTTCCACTGAGCTACTCAAGCGGTGCTCTAAAGCATCATGGGAAACGTAGTTCTAAGGCGCTGTTTGGGTTGCTAGGGAGGAAAGGGAGTGAGAGGAATTATTGGGAAGTGGAAGCTAATGGTGCAGTAGCAGATAAACTGAAACTCCATTTGCCTAGTTTCCAACAGACCTCTGAGGATGCCTGCCATAGATGTGGGCAAAATGTCAGGAGAGAATGCTTCTGGAACATGGTCATACATACAGCCCTGAAAACTCACAGCAAAAGAAGAGCCTGAAAACTCACAGCAAGAGCGCCATCCGATCGGCTCCGGCTGCTGCGCCCTCCTCCTCCTCCTCCTCCTCCTGGCACTTCCTGCAACACAGCTGGGAGGAGGAGGAGGAGGAGGAGGAGGGCGCAGCAGCCGGAGCCGATCGGATGGCGCGCGCGCTCCTGCGCCCTCCTCCTCCTCCTCCTCCTCCTGACACTTCCTGCAACACAGCTGGGAGGAGGAGGAGGAGGAGGAGGAGGGCGCAGGAGCGCGCGCGCCATCCGATCGGCTCCGGCTGCTGCACCCTCCTCCTCCTCCTCCTCCTCCCAGCTGTGTTGCTCGCGCCGCCCCTTCGCGCCGCCCGCCCCATTTACTGCTGGGATGCTTGGGAGCGCCGGATTGGCTCCCAGGCACCAGCAGCACAGCAGCCTCCATCCCATTAACGAGACGAGCTGAAGCTCGTAAAAAAAATGGGGCTGCTGTTTCGATATTTTTAAACCCTTCCGGGTTTGAAAATATGTTTTGAAATCGCGTCGGATATGCTAAAAATAACGAATAAATTACGAAAAAACGAATTAACGAACTAAAACCGACAGGCCTAGTAGATACATCCTCGGTCGGATCATTTTGGCTTCTAGGGAGCATTCAGGCTTCATTTGCTTGATTTGTTCTTTTGGCAGTCCACGAAATCCATTCAATGCCACATTTCAAATGAATTTTTTTTTACCCTGTGGGCTTAAAAAATCTTGATTTTCTTCCTCTTTTTCTCGGTGCAGGTAGAAACATTTAAACACTTGCTTCTATTCGAACCTTGTTGCAAAAGGGTTTTTTTTTTTTCACAGACACCTCCATGTAATCCAGGCAAAAAGAGGACCTATCTGCATCACCTCGCCAATATATCAACATGTCTAGGGCTTGCCCAAGGTTTGGCAAGTGATCACAGCAATGCAGCTGTAACAGTGCTTGGCAGGCTGCAGCAAGAAATCAAGTTAGGCAGCCTTGCTTTTAGTAAAAGCAAAACGATTGGGGAACTATTAAGAGACTTTAGTATTGTAAAAAAAAAATACCTTAAAGTTGCATTCACTTTTGCCTTCTCTCTTTCTCCCTTGTAATTTTTCCATCTACAGTTTCTCTTCTAATGAGAAGATTACAGGTTCCTTTGCCTCTCGGCTATTCCGAGGGGTTTTGTTTTTGTTTTATGTGGAGCATGTGAATGCATTAAGAGCTATTCATTTTACTACCAAAGAAATGAGTTAGGGCCAATGTTGTGAAAAGATATAAATCTGGGTCAGGATGGTGAGTTATAGGGAAATGGGTGCCCGAAAGAGACAAGCAATTGATCATGACAATCTTTTCTTTGCCAGATGGCTTTGAACGCTCCACTGGTACAAAGGAAGCCCAGCAGCTTTTAGGGTTTCAGTGTATTTCCCCATAATGCTTTTACATTTTACTCAGTTCTACACAAGTTTGAATGCCTGGGAAAGCTACTTTTTGGACTACAACATGGGCATTGCTGGCTAGCAAATAGTGGGTGTTGCTCTCTAAATAATCTTTTCTAAGGCCTGATTGATATACAGACAGTTCTCCACATTTATTTATTTATTTATTTACTTTACTTTACTTTACTTGTATACCGCAGTTTCTCAGCCTAACCGGCGACTCAACGCGGTTTGCAACAAGGGTAAAATCAATCACAATATACAATTTAAAACACGAAAGCACAATATACAGTATTACACAACAATAACAACACAATGCTTCTCATCACTAGAGTCATGATCCAAATTAGTCGTCCATATTTCCATTCCTGTAATCGTCACATTCATTGCACTGATTAACCAAATGCCTGTTCGAACATCCAAGTTTTTAATCTTCTTCGGAACACCATTAGCGAGGGGGCTGATCTTACCTCCATGGGAAGGGCGTTCCACAGCCGAGGGGCCACCACAGTAAAGGCCCTGTCTCTCGTCCCCGCCAGCTGCACCTGTGAAGCAGGCGGGATAGAGAGCAGGGCCTCCCCAGAAGATCTCAGGGTCCTGGCAGGCTGATAGGCAGAGATACGTTCGGATAGGTAACTTGGGCCAGAACTGTTTAGGGCTTTAAAGGCCAACGCCAGCACTTTGAATTGAGCCTGGTAGCAGATCGGCAGCCAGTGGAGCTGGCGCAGCAGAGGAGTGGTATGCTCCCTGCGCTCCGCTCCTGTTAGTATCATGGCTGCCGAACATTGGACTAGTTGGAGCTTCCAAGCCGTCTTCAAAGGCAACCCCACGTAGAGAGCATTGCAGTAGTCTAAACGGGATATAACATTTGTAGACATGACTTTCATGAATTTGATTAATGTTCCCTCTAAGACTCCCTAGGTCATCTAGTGCTAGGATCCCTAGTCCTCTAAAGGCAAAAGTAAAGGTTTTCCTCTGACATTAAGTCCAGTCGTGTCCGACTCTGGGGATTGGTGCTCATCTCCATTTCTAAGCTGAAAGCTGGCGTTGCCCATAGATGCCACCAAGATTATGTGGCCAGCATGACTGCATGGAATGCCATTACCTTTCCGCTGAAGTGCTACCTATTGATCTATTCACATTTGCATGTTTTCGAACTGCTAGCTTGGCAAAAGCTGGAGCTAACAGCAGGAGCTCACCCCGCCTCCTGGATTTGAACTGCCGACCTTTCAGTCAACAAGTTCAGCAGCTCAGCGATTTAATCCACTCTAGCAACTTAAAAAGCCATTGAGATTTTGGTCTGTATAAATATGAGCTTAGTGCCTAGATCCAGGGAAGTAATGCTCCTCCTCTATTCTGCCTTGGTCAGATCACACCTGGAATCACACTGTGTCCAATCCTGGGCACTGCAATTGAAGGGAGATGTTGACAAGCTGGAATGTGTCCAGGGGAAAGTGATCAACAGTCCAGAGAATAATAATAATAATAATAATAATAATAATAATAATAATAATCTTTATTTGTACCCCACTACCATCTCCCCAAGGGACTCGGTGCGGCTTACATGAGGCCAAGCCCAAAGTACATCAAACAAAACATCAGTAAACACAACATCAATAAAATACAAATCATATAAATCACATAAACAAAAAACAATCAATAGTGACAAACAATTTTTAAAATGGCCAGGCCAAATGTAATAGATTAAAATTGAAAAAATGCTGACGTGAATAAGGTAAAATATAACTAGGATAGGATTTTTGGGAGAGAAATGAGGGAGCACAGTCCATCCTAAGTCAGTATTAAAGTGCATTGTGAGAACATATTGCTGAGAGTTCTCCTTATACTGGGAAGGCACACTGGAAGAACCACATTTTCAGGCTCCTCCTAAAGACTGCCAACGTTGGGGCATGTCCCTGGGAAGTGAGTTCCAGAGTCGGTGGGCCACCACTGAGAAGGCCTTCTCCCTTGTCCCCACCAATCGCGCCTGCGAAGGGGGCGGGAGCAAGAGCAGGGCCTCTCTAGATGATCAAAGAGATCGCATGGGTTCGTCCACAGAAATGCGGTCACGCAGGTAGGCGGGTCCCAAACTGTTCAGGGCTTTGTAGGTAAGAACCTGCACCTTGAATTGCGACCGGAAAATGAACGACAGCCAGTGGAGCTTCTTAAACAGAAGGGTTGACCACTCCCTGCAAACCCTATGAGGAGTGTCTTCAAGAGCTGGGCATGTTTAGCCTGCCCAAGAGAAGGCTGAGAGGAGACATGATGAGAGCCATATATCAAGATGTGAGGAGAAGTCATAAGGAGGAGGGAGCATGCTTGTTTTCCACTGCCCTGAAAACTAGGATGTGGAACAATGGCTTCAAACTACAGGAAAGAAAGGAGATTCCACCTGAACATCAGGAAGAACTTCCTCACTGTGAGGAAGAGCCATTCAGCAGTGGAACTCTCTGCCCCTGAGGATGGTGGAGGGTCCTTCTTTGGAGGCTTTTAAACAGAGGGTGTATGACCATCTTTGAATGTGATTTGCCTGCTTCTTGGCAGGGAATTGGACTGGATAGCCCACAAGGTCTCTTCCAACTCTATGATTCTATGACCTTATGTCCCTCTTCCGCTGCAGATTGACCATAAAGTTACACTGGAGGACTGAGAGTTTCCTAGTGAGAACCTCTAGTGGAAGGGCAATCCCCCTCTGAATAAATCTTGCCAAGAAAAACCCATCCTAGGTTCACTTTTGAGTCGCCTTAAGTTGGAACAAAGAACCATTATACATTACATTGTTCTAGCCATCACCTTCATTGTTTCCACCATCACTACCACACCATGCCTCATGGAAATATTCCAAGACAGGTCCCTCTACAACTTGAGACCCCTTACAGTGTACTGGCACATCTACCTCACACATATTTATATGTTTTTTAACTTACAAAAAGTTAAAGCATAATAATAATAATTATCATCATCATCATCATCATCATCGAATCATAGAATCCTAGAGTTGGAAGAGACCTCATGGGCCATCCAGTCCAATCCCCTGCCAAGAAGCAGGAATATTGCATTCAAATCACCCCTGACAGGTGGCCATCCAGCCTCTGTTTAAAAGCTTCCAAAGAAGGAGCCTCCACCTCACTCTGGGGCAGAGAGTTCCACTGCTGAACGGCTCTCACAATCAGGAAGTTCTTCCTCGTGTTCAGATGGAATCTCCTCTCTTGTAGTTTGAAGCCATTGTTCCGCGTCCTAGTTTCCAAGGAAGCAGAAAACAAGCTTGCTCCCTCCTCCCTGTGGCTTCCTCTCACATATTTATACATGGCTATCATATCTCCTCTCAGCCTTCTCTTCTTCAGGCTAAACATGCCCAGCTCCTTAAGCCGCTACTCATAGGGCTTGTTCTCCAGACCCTTGATCATTTTAGTCGCTCTCCTCTGGACACATTCCAACTTGTCAATATCTCTCTTCAATTGTGGTGCCCAGAATTGGACACAATATTCTAGATGTGGTCTAAGCGGAATAGAGGGGTAGCATTACTTCCCTAGATCTAGACACTATGCTCCTATTGATGCAGGCCAAAATTCCATTGGCTTTTTTTGCCGCCACATCACATTGTTGGCTCATGTTTAACTTGTTGTCCACGAGGACTCCAAGATCTTTTTCACACATACTGCTCTCGAGCCAGGTGTCCCCCATTTTGTATCTTTGCATTTCGTTTTTCCTGCCAAAGTGGAATATCTTGCATTTCTCACCGTTGAACTTCATTTTGTTAGTTTTGGCCAATCATCTCTCTAATCTGTCAAGATCGTTTTGAATCCTGCTCCTGTCCTCTGGAGTATTGGCTATCCCTCCCAATTTGGTGTCGTCTGCAAACTTGATGATCCTGCCTTCTAGCCCTTCATCTAAGTCATTAATAGAGATGTTGAACAGGACTGGACCCAGGACGGAACCCTGCGGCACTCCACTTGTCACTTCTTTCCAAGATGAAGAGGAAGCATTGGTGAGCACCCTCTGGGTTCGTCCATTTAACCAATTACAGATCCACCTCACCGTAGTTTTGCCTAGTCCACATTGGACTATTTATACCTCACCACCATCTCCCCAAAGGGGACTCATCAACATCATTGACATTACCCATCATCAACATCACCCTCAACATCATTGCCATGGACTTAGATTAAAGCAGAAACACTCCTTTCCAATTCCAGGGTCTGTTTAGAGACGGGTACCATTGAGTCAGACAGACAGACTTTGTATTTCTAGGTGCAAAGATTACTGCAGATGCAGACTGTGGCCAGGAAATCAGAAGACGCTTACTTCTTGGGAGGAGAGCAATGTCCAGTCTCGATAAAATAGTAAAGAGTAGAGACATCAGACTGGCAACAAAGATCCGCCTAGTCAAAGCCATGGTATTCCCTGTAGTCACCTACGGATGTGAGAGCTGGACCTTAGGGAAGGCTGAGCGAAGGAAGATCGATGCTTTTGAGCTGTGGTGTTGGAGGAAAGTGCTGAGAGTGCCTTGGACTGCGAGAAGATCCAACCAGTCCATCCTCCAGGAAATAAAGCCTGACTGCTCACTGGAGGGAAAGATACTAGAGACAAAGTTGAAGTACTTTGGCCACATCATGAGGAGACAGGAAAGCCTAGAGAAGACAATTATGCTGGGGAAAGTGGAAGGCAAAAGGAAGAGGGGCCGACCAAGGGCAAGATGGATGGATGGCATCCTTGAAGTGACTGGACTGACCTTGAAGGAGCTGGGGGTGGTGACGGCCGACAGGGAGCTCTGGCGTGGGCTGGTCCATGAGGTCACGAAGAGTCGGAGACGACTGAACGAATGAACAACAACAACAACCATTGAGTCAACAGAAGGATGACATTGCTCTGATGCTGCAAGAGTCATTAAGCTGGAATATAAGGAATTGTTTCTCTCAACTCTGCCTCAGGTTAACAAACTTGTGCAAGAGATAAGGTAAACGAAGTGGCGCCACATAAGAAACTAGTTGAAGCGAAGGCGTGCTGAAAGCTTAGGGACGGCAAAGGGAAGCCCTAGAGAGAAGAAACATTGTAGTTGTTCATGCAACAACTCATGTTAGATTAATTTAACATTCAGATAACGGCCATGTAATCTCGATTTGTGTAGGCGGATGCAGACAGAATTCAGTGAATTTTACCATGATGCATACCATGCACAAGTGAAACAATGCCTAAGGCCCTTTAGAGCATACAAATCCTTCAACTGTCCTGATTTGTCAGGGAGAATCCCAATTAATCATCTGCTGTTTCTACACTTTTTTGGCTGCTTCTAGACCAGTGGTTCTCAACATGTGGGTCTCCAGATGTTTTGCCCTTCTTACTTACTTAGGCGATCCCTCGTTGGACGAGTAAGATGGTCTTCCATTATGGATTTCCCTGTGGGTCCGTATGTGGCTGTGGAGCCCTATTCTTGCTCTGCATCTTCTTCCGCAGTGAGGGCATTGGTTTCCAGTTGGAAGGCGGTCCCGGTCGGGGTTGGCTTGACGCGCCTTCCTCCTGGCACATTTCTCTCTTTCACCCTCCACTCGTGCCTCCTCAAATTCTGCAGCACTGCTGGTCACAGCTGTCCTCCAGCTGGAGCGCTCAAGGGCCAGGGCTTCCCAGTTCTCAGTGTCTATGCCAGAGTTTTTAAGGTTGGCTTTAAGCCCATCTTTAAATCTCTTTTCCTGTCCACCAATGTTCCATTTTCCGTTCTTAATTTCGGAGTAGAGCAATTGCTTTGGGAGACGGTGGTCAGGCATCCGGACAACGTGGCTGGTCCAGCGGAGTTGATGTTGGAGGACCATTGCTTCAATGCTGGTGGTCTTTGCTTCTTCCAGCACACTGACGTTTGTCCGCTTGTCTTCCCAGGAGATTTGCAGGATTTTCCGGAGGCAGCGCTGATGGAATCGTTCCAGGAGTTGCATGTGACGTCTGTAGACAGTCCACGTCTCACAGGCATAGAGTAGGGTTGGGAGGACAATAGCTTTATAGACAAGCACCTTAGTCTCCCTACGGTTGTCCCAGACGTCAAACACTCTCTGCTTCATTCTGGAAAATGCTGCACTTGCAGAGCTCAGGCGGTGTTGTATTTCGGCGTCGATGTTGACTTTGGTGGAGAGGTGGCTGCCAAGATAGCGGAAATGGTCCACATTTTCTAATGCTACACCATTAAGCTGTATTACTGGCATTGGAGAGGGATTGGCTGGTGACTGCTGGAACAGCACCTTGGTTTTCTCAATGTTCAGTGACAGGCCGAGCTTCTCGTATGCTTCTGCGAAGGTGTTTAGAGTGGCTTGTAGATCTTCTTCTGAATGCGCACAGACGACATTGTCAACTCCCAGAAGTCCTAAGAGATGGTAAACTGGCTGGGATTTCTGGGAGTTGTAGGTCAAAAACACGTAGGGACCCACAGGTTGAGAACCACTGGTCTAGACTGTCCCAATGCTCTTTCTTCCTCCCACTTTCTCCATGCGCCATCCATTTATTCCAATTTCTTTAAACCAAATTCTATATGCAAACATAGTTTACATTCAACTAATGGTGGAGCCCCCAGTGGCACAGTGGGTTAAAACCTTGTGCTGGCAGGACTGATTTATTTATTTCATTTATTTATTTCAGTTACTTCTACCCCGCCCTTCTCACCCCCGGCGGGGGGGGGGGGGGGGGACTCAGGGCGGCTTACAAAGGAAGGCACAATTCGATGCCTATATCAAATATACATACATACATAAAAGCACTTAAAACAGTTGACAAATTAAAATCATCAGTACAAACAATACAATAACATAATAGTAAACTATCCTAAGCTCAGCGTTCAGAGTTCCGTAAATCCATTCCGTTTTGTCAATTCCTGCACATCATCAGATCTTTCTTTAGCTGCCAGAATCTCCAAATGCCTGGTCCCACATCCAGGTCTTCAGTTTTTTCCTAAATGAAAAAAGGGAAGTTGCCAATCTAATCTCCCCGGGGAGTGAATTCCACAGGTGAGGGGCCACCACCAAGAAGGCCCTGCTCCTCGTCACCGCCAACCTCACTTGTGATAGAGGCGGGGTCGAGAGCAGGGCCTCCCCAGAAGATCTTAAGCTCTGAGGTGAGACGTAGAGGGAGATCCGTTCGGAGAGATACACTGGGCCGGAACCGTGTAGGGTTTTGTAGGTCAAAACCAGCACTTTGAATTGTGCTCGGAATTGGATCGGCAGCCAGTGGAGCTGACACAACAGGGGGTGGTATGCTCCCTGTATGCCACTCCGGTGAGCAATCTGGCTGCCTCCTGCTGGACTAGTTGGAGTTTCCGAGCAGTCTTCAAAGGCAACCCCACGTAGAGTGCGTTGCAGTAATCCAATTGGGATGTAACAAGAGCATGGACCACCGTGGCCAAATCCGACTTCCCAAGGTACGGGTGTAGCTGGCACACAAGTTTTAATTGTGCAAGTTGGGTTGCTGACCTAAAGGTTGCTGATTCGAATCTAACCCGGGCAGAGCATGGATGAGTTCCCTCTATCAGCTCCATCTACATGCGGGGACATAAGAGACGCATCCCACAAGAATGCTAAAAACAACAACAACGACAACAAGCAAACAAACATCCGGATGTCTCCTTGCATACGGCGAATGTTCTCACACCAGAATAATAATAAAAATAAAACTTTATTTATATACCGCTCTATCTCCCCGAGGGGGACTCAGGGCGGTTCTCAAGTAACATCACTGAAACATAAGATAAAATTCACAAAACAACATAAGCATAAATTTATCACTAGGGCTGGGCAACCACAGAAAAATTTGTTTCTAAAATCGATTCGTTTTTAGGGATTTTTTGCGTTTCGTTTTTTAAAAGAATTCCGAAATTTTTCTTTAAAAAAGTTCGATATTTACAAAATTTCGTAAATTACAAAACAATACGAAACAATTACGAAACAATTACGAAACAATTACAAATTGATTCGTTAATGGCGGACGCGACCGCGCAATACACTAAAAAACCTCCAAATGGGACAGGGGGAACTTCTGAAGCTTCCCTCTCCCTCTGTTGTTGACTGTTGGTGTGATATTTATCAGTTCTAATATGAAAAGAATATGAAAAAGTTGTGACATTTAATCAAGATAATGTTAAAAAGCTTTGACATAGCCCCCTACTAAAATCTGTCTCACCACTTCATCAGACAGGGCTTTTTTTAGTGTCCTAGGAATCATAGAATCATAGAATCAAAGAGTTGGAAGAGACCTCATGGGCCATCTAGTCCAACCCCCTGCCAAGAAGCAGGAATATTGCATTCAAATCACCCCTGACAGATGGCCATCCAGCCTCTGTTTAAAAGCTTCCAAAGAAGGAGCCTCCACCACACTCTGGGGCAGAGAGTTCCACTGCTGAACGGCTTTCGTAGTCAGGAAGTTCTTCCTCGTGTTCAGATGGAATCTCCTCTCTTGTAGTTTGAAGCCATTGTTCCGCGTCCTAGTCTCCAAGGAAGCAGAAAACAAGCTTGCTCCACTTGACTACACTGACCACACTGGAGGGATGGGCACACTGCCTATCACATGACCTCGCTGGACTTCTAGCAGAGACTCCATCCACCACTGCAGTTGCAGTGTGCTAGGAAGCTTCCCTCCAAACATGGGTGGTTACCCATGTTGTGTTGACTCCAGTGGAGCCAGTACAGATCCACACCACTTCAGCAAAGCTTTCCCCGTGCAATGGGGAAAGCATCACCATGAAAAAGTGACATGTGGAGTGGCAGAGTTGGCCTTCATCTCTGCCATTTTGCCACAGAGGCTGGCAAAACGGTGCAGGGAGGGATCCCCCATTTGATGAATTCCTTTATCTCATATTTCCACAAAGGGACTGTGAGAAAAACCTTTTCCAAGTATTTGAAAACCTGGGAGATAAATGGTCCTGTAGACATCATAAATTCAAATCAGATAGACCATCACCAGCATTTTGAACTGGGCTTGGCAACAAATGGGTGTCCAGTGAAAGTGTCATAATGAGAAAAGGGGTGTTCCCTGTAATTGGGTTTTTATGGCAAATTCATCCCATAATAGTTAGGGGAAAGTAACTAGAAAGGTTTACTTGCTACACCTTAGACCAGGGGTCCTCAAACTAAGTCCCAGGGGCCGGATACGACCCTCCAAGGTCATTTACCCGGCCCTCGCTCAGGGTCAACCTAAGTCTGAAACTACTTGAAAGCACACAACAACAACAACAACAACAACAACAACAACAACAACAACAATTTATTTATTTATTTAGAAGTTTTCTATACCGGCCTTCTCACCTCGACGAGGGACTCAGGTCGGTTTACAGCATATATAAAATACAATCATATAAAGAACAACAAGTGCAAAGTCATTACATATTAAAATAGTACAATACAGTACAATAAAACATCATCATTACAATTACCTAAGCCAAATCGTCAATCCAGTCATGGTCATAGTCACAGTTCATCATAATTCATCATAGGGAGAAGTTCTAGGTTCAGTCCTCAAATGCCACATTCCAGAGCCAGGTTTTTAGTAATTTCCTGAACGTCAGGAGGGAGGGAGCAGATCTGATCTCTAGTGGGAGGGAGTTCCAAAGCCGGTGAGCCACCACCGAGAAGGCCCTGTCCCTTGTCCCCACCAACCGTGATTGCGAGGGTGGTGGGACCGAGAGCAGCCCCCCCCCCCCCCCCCCCCCGGAATATCTTAATAGCCTTGATGGTTCATAGGGGAGAATCCGTTCGGACAGGTAAACTGGGCCAGAGTTGTTTAGGGCTTTATAGGTCAGAACCAGCACTTTGAATTGTGCACGGAAGCTAATCAGCAGCCAGTGGAGCTGGCGTAACAGAGGGGTCTCTTTACCCCGCCCCTGTTAGCAATCTGGCTGCCGCACGTTGGACTGATTGAAGCTTCCAGGCAGTCTTCAGAGGCAACCCCACGCAGAGAGTGTTGCAGTAGTCTAAACGGGATGTAACCAGAGTGTGGACTACCGTGGCCAAGTCAGACTTCCCAAGGTACGGGCGCAGCTGGCGCACAAGTTTTAATTGTGCAAAAGCTCCCCTGACCACCGCCGAGACCTGGGGTTCCAGGCTCAGCGATGAGTCCAGGATCACTCCCAAGCTGCGAACCTACGCCTTCAGGGGGAGTGTAACCCCGTCAAGCACAGGCTGTAACCCTATGCCCTGTTCGGCCTTTCGACTGACCAGGAGTACTTCTGTCTTGTCTGGATTTAGTTTCAATCTGTTGTTTCTCATCCAGTTTGTTACAGCAGCCAAGCACCGGTTCAGGACCTGAACAGCCCCCTTCAGGACCTGAACAATTCTATCTCATCAGTCAAAAACAGGAACACACTTCCCATTGAAATACTAATAAGTTTATATTTGTTAAAGGTGTTCTTCATTTTAATTATTGTATTGTTTTTAAGTGGTTTTTTAAACTACAAATAAGATATGTGCAGTGTTCATAGGAATTCATTCTTTTTTTTTCAAGTTATAATCCGGCCCTCCAAAAGTTTGAGGGACTGTGACCTGGCCCTCTGTTCTAAAAATTTGTGGACTCCTGCCTTAGATTATAATTTCCACTCTTTGTTTTCACTTTAGAAGTGAATAGAGTAACTTTTTTTGGACTTTGAATTACTCACGTACGTTGGATTCACTGAAATCCTTATGCTTGGTTAGAAATATCCCAGGATTTTCCCTTTTTCTCTTGCAAATCTATTGATTCAAATAGGACATTTTCCTCCTCGGTTCTGGCAGTCAAGAGTAATTAAGGCAACAGAAGGCGAAGTATGTATTATGCATGTACAGCAACTATGTTTTTAATCTGAAATGTTAAGTTCCTATTTCTTTTTTTAAAAGTATATTAAGTTAATGACACTGCTTAATGATATCTTACATGAGATGCTTTAATACCCCAAACAAATACTTAATTTCTGCTTTTCTGCAATTTTGCTAGGATTACATCATGTCAGATTACTTTAAGTCTGCTCTAACCCACTTTGAAAAACACTAATTATGCAAGGATCTTTCATGTTCTTAATGTCACTTCTGCTCTTTTTGTACGGCGCAGATCGGCGGGCGAAAACGTTGGAACCATTGACGTTTAAACAGGTATGGTCAGTGGCAGGAGAATGGCAGAAGCTCTACGAGGGAGCAAAATATAGTCCTCCAGATAAGAATTCTGCTCCCTCTTTACATTTTCCTTGAGCTCACAAATTTCCATCATTATGAGAACTTAAAACTGCTGTCAAAAATTTAGAAATACAGTTCAGACCTTTGAAGAAAAAGGGTAGGCAAAGTTAACAAGAGAATGCAAACACAGCAAATAGATAAATTCTTGGTGTGAACCATTTTCAGCATCTTGCTCCCTGTGATGCAAAAAGTTTGGGAACTATGTGAAAAATTCATGGAGGGGACAAAATTCATATTTGGTTGGTAATGCCTTCCAAAACAACATCCCTGCCATATACTAGAGTTGGAGAAAGTACTTTTTATTCTTAACATTTATGAAATGTCATCAGGAAGTGTGCTGGTACAGCTGTACCAGGAGCTCCAACTTGCTTTTCTTTCTTTGAGTGTTTGCATGTATTCCAATGTTCCATGCACTTTGCAATAAGGTGGCTTCCCTTGGTTTGCAATTATAGGGCCAATGACCCATCAATCATCATTAAGTTTTTGGTTCTGCCCCTTTCCCCAGGGCTCTGGGAGGGAAAAGAAAGACTTCAGGCAGTCTTACAGTTTTGGAAGTCCAGTTACAGGACGTGAGCTTTCCCCACCTGTAGAAAAGCTTCGTTTCTCACAACATCCAGGGGAAACAGCCCTTAGGCTTCTAAGGAAAACAGTTTGACAGCACAACCCTTGTTGGGGTTAAAGAAACAGCTCCACATCATTCATGGAAAAATTCCAAAAGGACTCCAGCTGGAAAATCTACAAAGTCTTGGCTGGTAGGTCTACTCGAGTAACCAGAAGCAATTGGAACCAGGAGTAGGGCCCACACCAGCAGAGCCTAGAAAACAGATTTCCCCAGGGAGTGGTTAAAATGGGTTTTCCTCTTAAAGAAAAGAAACAGTTCATGAAGTCAGTTGCCTGTCCTTTGTGGGCAAGATAAGAAGCATTTGTTTGACGTGTTGAAGATCTAAAAAGTATTTGATTGTTTGTTGAAGACCTAAGCAACAATAAAGAACTTTGTTAAACCTTTTAAGCTCATAAAGACTTTTGTATAGGAAAATCCTTAGAGCCTCTCAGCTGAGGCACCCCGGCTTCCCGCTAGGCACAAAGAGCACATCCTGTTCAAAAACCAATTGCTATAGGCCCAGCACGCGACAGCACAGGAAGAATAGAATAGATTTAGGCTCACTGCGCCCCCTAACCTCCGCAGGGGTGGAGGACCCATTAAGATGGTCCGCCCCAGGAGGCTAATGGATCCGACTGGATTCCTGACGGCTCTTGGGGAGTTTCCCGCCACCGCGGTAGGTGATCGTGTCGAGGCCTTGGTCGCTCTCTGGAATGGGGAGATGACCAGGGCTATTGACAAGATCGCTCCGGAACGTCCCCTCTCAAGTAACCGAGCTAAACCAGCCCCTTGGTTTACTGAGGAGCTGGCAGCGATGAAGCGAAGGAAGAGGGTTCTAGAGAGCGTGTGGCGCTCGGACCCAAGCGAGTCAAACCGAACACGGTTTGTGTCCTTTTTAAGGGCATATGCAGCGGCAATAAAGGCCGCAAAGAAAACCTTCTTTGCAGCCACTATTGCGTCTGCAAAAAACCGTCCGGCGGAGTTGTTCCGGGTTGTCAGAGGTCTTTTAACTCCCCCTATCTCAGGCGGGAGCCCTGACAACTCGGCAGCGCGCTGTGAAGCATTTGCTCGGTTCTTTGCAGACAAAGTCGCTTTGATCCGCTCTGGGCTGGACGCCACATTAGATGCAGTCTCGGTGGATGTGACACAAGCACCTGCTTGTCCGATTTTGTTGGATTCTTTTCAGTTTGTGAAACCCGAGGATGTGGACAAGATACTTGGAGGAATGAGACCCACCACGTCCATCCTAGACCCCTGCCCATCCTGGCTTCTGAAGGAGGCCAGAGGGGGATTGGCCGAGTGGGTAACGGTGGTGGTTAATGCCTCCCTTCGGGAAGGCAAGATTCCAGCGAGCCTAAAACAGGCTATTATAAAGCCGCTGTTGAAGAAACCATCACTTGACCCCACTAAATTGGACAACTTTCGGCCTGTTTCCAATCTTCCCTTCTTGGGCAAAGTCATGGAAAGCGTGGTGGCCTCACAACTCCAGGTATTCTTGAGAGACACGGATTATCTGGATCCGGCACAGTCTGGCTTCAGACCGGGACATGGTACCGAGACGGTCTTGGTCGCCTTAGTGGATGATCTGCGCCGGGAGCTAGACAGGGGGAGTGTGTCCCTGTTGGTGCTCCTGGACCTCTCAGCGGCCTTCGATACCGTCGACCACGGTATTCTTCTGGGGCGCCTTGCAGAGATGGGCCTCGGGGGCACTGCTCTGCAGTGGCTCCGGTCATTTCTGGAGGGCCGCACACAGAAGGTGTTACTGGGGGACTCCTGTTCAACGCCACAGCCGTTGACATGTGGCGTTCCTCAGGGTTCCATCTTGTCCCCCTTGCTGTTTAACATCTACATGAAGCCGCTGGGTGAGATCATCCGGAGTTTCGGGGTGCGGTGTCACCTGTACGCAGATGACGTCCAACTCTGTCACTCCTTCCCACCTGCTACTAAGGAGGCCGTCGAAGTCCTGAACCGGTGCCTGGCCGCTGTAATGGTCTGGATGAGGGCGAACAAACTGAAACTAAATCCAGACAAGACAGAGGTACTCCTGGTCAGTCGTAAGGCCGAACAGGGTATAGGGTTACAGCCTGTGCTGGACGGGGTCGCACTCCCCTTGAAGGCGCAGGTTCGCAGCTTGGGTGTGACCCTGGACTCATCGCTGAGCCTGGAGCCTCAGGTTTCAGCGGTGACCAGGGGAGCATTTGCACAGCTTCGGCTCGTGCGCCAGCTGCGCCCGTATCTTGGGAAGTCTGACTTGGCCACGGTGGTACACGCTTTGGTCACATCCCGCCTCGACTACTGCAACGCTCTCTACGTGGGGCTGCCCTTGAAGACGGCCCGGAAGCTCCAGCTAGTCCAACGCGCGGCAGCCATGTTGTTAACGGGAGCAGGACGCAGAGAGCACACAACGCCCCTGCTGTCCCAGCTCCACTGGCTGCCGATTCGCTACCGGGCCCAATTTAAGGTGCTGGTATTATCCTACAAAGCCCTAAACGGTTCCGGCCCAAAATACCTTGCAGACCGCATCTCGGCCTACGAGCCCACGAGGGCCTTGAGATCATCCGGGGAGGCCCTTCTCTCGGTCCCGCCTGCCTCACAGACACGTCTGGCGGGGACGAGAGAGCGGGCCTTCTCGGTGGTGGCCCCCCGGCTGTGGAACACCCTCCCTGCTGAAGTTAGACAGGCGCCCTCCTTGATGGCCTTTCGTAGGGGCCTGAAAACATGGCTCTTCGAGCAGGCCTTCAATTGAGTGTATCTTTGAACGACACTGGAATGTACTAGGACTATGAATTTCGGCTATGACCCCAGGACTTGACGAAGCGGATTTTTAGTATAAGTATATGTTATGTTGTATTTTGTCTGGTTTGTATTGTCATTATTTACTGTATACTGTCTTTTTTGTTGCTGTTCACCGCCCCGAGTCGCCCCAGGGCTGAGAGGGGCGGTCAATAAATGCAAGAAATAAATAATAAATAAATAAGAATAACACAGTAGCAGAACACAGTTTGCATGCTGTGAAGTATTCTTGGAGTGTGTGTTTTTTTTCCCACACAGATATTTTTTCTGTCTAAAAATCTTTACAAACTTTTTATGCAATACTTTTCAAATGCATTTTGCACTTTGAACAAAACGTATTTTTGTACACAGAATGGCCTAAATCTTGTTGTTGGACTCAAGCAGGGTAGAGGCATTGATTCAAATGGATTTAGATGTGTGTTGATTCACAATACAATAATGCATCTTGTGAATCTCCTCCATTTTGCTCAGAACCAGCATTGTCTTTGCGAAACAAAACAAAAATTTGTTATGGAGAGAAGGTTCACTCGGATCCTGTCCAGTCTGCAACTCCATTTCTAATTTTTTAATTTCTAAGTGACAAGCATAAGCAAAAATTACATTAACTAACAAAACAGGCACATTGCAACATTCTAACAAATCCTTTCCCTCCTATCTATCACCTCCCTCTCACCCATGAACCCAGCACCCATAACCATTTGCAACTCCATTTCTGTGAGAGAGAGAAATGAAAATTATCTGTAAATCATGCAAATATATTGTTGGAAATAGTAACCTTCTTCCAACCTCCACTAGTTGTTTATTATTTGTATAATTCATAATAATACACAATAATAATAATAATAATAATAATAATAATAATAATAATAGACTACGCTCTCTACGTAGGATTGCCTTTGAAAACTGTCCGGAAGCTCCAAATGGTCCAATGAGCGGCAGCCAGGTTACTTACAAGAGCAGCACTCAGGGAGCACACAACTCCTCTGCTGTGCCAGCTCCACTGGCTGCCAATCTGCTACCGGGCACAATTCAAAATGCTTGCTTTAGCCTATAAAGCCCTAAACGGTTCTGGTCCTGCTTACCTATCTGAACGTATCTTAGGTCTGGGTAACAACGGAAAAATTTGTTTCTAAAATCGATTCGTTTTTTGGGGTTTTTTGCGTTTCGATATTTAAAAGAATTCCGAAATTTTTCTTTTAAAAAGTTCGATTTTTACGAAATTTCGTAAATGTTAAAAAAACATTAATGAAACAAATACGAAACAATAACGAATCGATTCGTTAATGGCGGACGCGACCGCGCAATATGCTAAAAAACCTCCAAATGGGACAGGGGGAACTTCTGAAGCTTCCCTCTCCCTCTGTTGTTGACTGTTGGTGTGATATTATATTTTTTTTCACTAAATAAACAAAAAACAACTATAAAACTTGCCCCAGACATGCGGAAATAATAACGAAACGACCTCAAACCGATAACGAAACGAATACAATAACAAATCCGAAGCATTTACGAAATGAACTTAAAAATTCGTTTCATTTTTAAGTTGCTCCAGAATGGTTCGTTATCGCTTCGTTATAAAAAAAATAACGAATTTTTAACAAATTACGAATTAACGAAACAAAACCGCCCAGCCCTAACGTATCTCTCATTATGAACCATCTGGGACTTGAACCGTCTGGGGAGGCCCTGCTCTCGATCCCAACTTCCTCACAGATGTGTTTGGCAGGAACAAGAGACAGGGCCTTCTCAGTGGTACCCCTCAGCTATAGAATGCCCTCCCCAGGGATGTAAGATTGGCTCCCTTCCTTCTAACATTCCAAAAAATGGTTAAGACCTGGCTCTTCAAGCAAGCTTTTTCTACTGGAGCATAATTAGACATAAACGAATATATGAAATAACTGACAATGCAACTGGACAACGATTTTAGCAAGGAGACGCCGAGGATCTTGCTTTTTATATTACATTTTAATGTTGAATTGCTTTTATAATTGTTTTAACTGTTTTTCATAGTTGTTATGGCATCAAATTGCTGCCGACTGTGATCCGCCTTGAGTCGCCTCTGGCTGAGAAAGGCGGTACACAAAATAAATAAATAAAACTAATAATTCAGATTGCTTACTGTATTGTGTGTATTAGTTTGCAGTTACTGTGTGTATTAGTTTGCAGCTTTAACTCTTTATTGTGGGAGGAGCTGCAGACCATGTGATCAGGTCTGGGCTTGTTCGGGACTCAGACTTTCTTTTGCTTTAGACTTCAGTAGGGAAAGTATGCTTAGAGCAGTGGTTCTCAACCTGGGGTCCCCAGATGTTTTTGGCCTTCAACTCCCAGAAATCCTAACAGCTGGTAAACTGGCTGGGATTTCTGGGAGTTGTAGGCCAGAAACATCTGGGGACCCCAGGTTGAGAACCACTGGCTTAGAGACTTCACTGGATTTGCAGACTAGACAGAGACTCAATTAGACTCTCAAAACAGAGAGATGCTTTAGATTATGGACTGTTGATTCTAATAAATATCCCCTGTGTCACCTACACAAAGAAACTACTTACAATCTATTTGTAACTGGATTGATATGCAAAGCACCTGTATGCTGAATACATGAAGTTTGAGAGTAAACCAACTGTGTTACTTTTAAAGAAATCTACTTATTTTTGTCTCTTGAGAGCATGATATAAAGGCAAATATATTTTAAGGGAGAGTAGATGTTTTTGGGCAACTAAAAAGAACACTTCTGAAACTCTGCTGTATACATGTTTAACAGCATAGGACTGCATTATATAACAGTACAGACTCATATAATCCAGTGCAGTTAAACTTTATTCTGAAACTACAATACATGGCAATGTAGATGGGGTGTAGGTGTTTAATTCATTTACAGTCACAAATTCAACACAATTTAGGACACTTTTTTTTGTCGTGTCAGAGCAACCAGTCCATTATATTACATTTCTAACAGAACAAAGCAAACAAACAGGCAAATACAAAACTTGTGAGTTTGGTAGTTGGTTAAATGTCCTTTGACCAGTATCTGGCCACTTGGAGTGCTTCCGGTGTTGCTGCAAGAAGGTCCTCCATTGTGCATGTGGCAGGGCTCAGGTTGCATTGCAGCAGGTGGTCAGTGGTTTGCTCTTCTCCACATTCGCATGTCGAGGATTCCACTTTGTAGCCCCATTTCTTAAGGTTGGCTCTGCATCTCGTGGTGCCAGAGCGCAGCCTGGTCAGTGCTTTCCAAGTCGCCCAGTCTCCTGTGTGCCCAGGAGGGAGTCTCTCATTTGGTATCAGCCAATGGTTGAGGTGCTGGGTTTGAGCCTGCCACTTTTGGACTCTCGCTTGCTGAGGTGTTCCAGCAAGTGTCTCTGTAGATCTTAGAAAACTATGTCTAGATTTAAGTCATTGACGTGCTGGCTGATACCCAAACAGGGGATGAGCTGGAGATGTTTCTGCCTTGGTCCTTTCACTATTGGTCCTTTCACTATTCACTATTGGCTGCTACCTAAAGGGTGCCCTTCTGGCTGATCCTGAACAAGACACACACACTCAACCTATGAAAATCCTACGATACATTCACCTTGAGGTCATTTGAACATGGAAATGAGTTGAAAGATGTCAGAAGCGACCAGCATTTAGGACACTATAATAGAATTATACTTTGTTAGAGAAGCAAGAGATTACAAGGATGGTCTGATCTGAGCCATACAGGAAAACACAGATGCAACCATCCTGCAATCCTCTATTGAACATTTGAACAGTTTTTACAGTAAATAAACTAATATTTGTGCACCTCTGTTTAGCAGAAAAAAATCTTTATTTGTAATGATTGTGCACGTGTGTGTGCATGTGTTCATGGTTATATAGTTGAAAATAATGTAACTGATTGAAAATGAAGCCCATCCTGTATAAGTGCTTCCCTTGATATGGAGACCGGCAACAGATATCATGGATGACATTAATTCAAATGTACATTGGTAGTAAAAATGAAATCTCTGAGCTTAGTTCTTCAGTGCCTGAAACAAACTAATCCATTTGCAAAGAAATGCAGTGGCTCTAGTTTCATTCTATCAGATAAACAGCTGCATTCCTAAATCTTCCAAAGAGAAAGTCTTAAACATTCAGTGCAGCCTGTTAGCCTAATTGCATATGAAAACTTCTAAACCTCAGCAATTTTCTGTTGAGAATCCCTAAGAGGAACAGAGACTAAGAACTACTACAAATCTACATGTTTCCTCATTGTCATGACTGTCAAAAAACTGCCATCCATATTTTGCAAGGAAAGAGATTTTTTATGTCAGATATACAGGGTGCGGCAGCATAACTTCCTTTTTTAAAATGCGCGCCATTCAGTTGGTTGAAGACGTAGTGGAGCGCTAGTGGTCTCGTTCGAGAGGCGGGAGTATCAAGTTTTGTCCTGACACAGTTCAGTCGCCATCATGCATTGGAACAGTGAGGAGCGTGCTTTTGCCATTGAGACCTACTTTTCGAGCGGATGCTCTGTGATCGCAACCCAGTGCACCTTTTGGAATTGCTTTAATTTAGCCCATTGGCCCCTGTCCCAGACCAGAAATCAATTGTGATGTGGGTCCCTACATTCAGACAAACTGCAAGTGTGACAAGACGAAGAACTGGAGTCCCTCGGCCCATTAGATCACCTGAGAACATTGAGGCAGCGAGAACTTCAATGTTGCGATCACCACGGCGTTCTGCACGCAAACATGCATCTGCCCTTGGACATTCCGATTGTTCTGTGAGGAGAATTCTTCATGATGATCTTCATTTCCATCCTTACAAGACGGCGATTGTGCAGGAACTTTCTGAACATGACTTCAATTCTCAGAGGAACATGTGTGGGGTTCTTCTCGAAGTCGTTCCTGAGGACGCTATTGTTTTTTTCAGTGATGCAGCCCATTTTCATTTGTGTGGATCCGTCAACAAACAAAACATGTGCTACTGGGCTGACAACAATCCTCGAGAATTGCATCCAAGGCCTTTGCATTCACCTAAAATCACAGTGTGGTGTGCAATTTCCTCAGCTGGAATTCTTGGTCCCTGGTTCTTTGAGGAAAATGAAGTAGCAGTGACCGTGAATTCGGACCAGTATGTAAACATGTTCCCTCACTACTTTGTGGTTCACTTTACACGGACTCGCTGTTTCACAGATTTTTTAAAAAAATGAATTTAAAATATTTACCCCTTTTTCATTGTTAAAGGAAAAACTAACAATAAAAATTATTTTAAAAAATATTTACATTGCAATGGGCCTAAGAAAGGGAGGCTGGTGTGCAGCCCCTTGCATCTTGTTGCTTTTTTTTTTGCTCATTCCTTTGGTGACTCGGGCTGCGAGTGGACGTGCTTTGTCCACCTCCTCATTCTGGTCAGGGATGCAGCCTGCTGGAGGCCCTGATGCCACCCCAACAACATCCAATAATGTATAAATATTACAAGTAATATAGCATCGCTACTTCATGGATTTTCACTTATTGTGGGTGGTCCTGGAACATAACCCCCGGAATAAGTGAGGGAACACTTGGCCACGGTAGTCCACGCTCTGGTTACATCCCATATAGACTACTGCAACGCTCTCTATGTGGGGTTGCCTTTGAAGACTGCTCGGAAGCTTCAAATGGCCCAGCGTTCGGCAGCCAGGTTGCTAACAGGAGCAGCACTCAGGGAGCATACAACTCCTCTGTTGTGCCAGCTCCACTGGCTGCCAGTTTGCTACCGGGCAAAATTCAAAGTGCTGGCATTAGCCTATAAAGCTCTAAACGATTCTGGCGCTACTTACCTCTCCGAACGCATCTCCTCCTATGAACCAACTAGGACATTAAGATCATTTGGGTAGGCCCTGCTCTCTGTCCCGCCTGCATCGCAGGCGCGCCTGGCGGGGACGAGAGACAGGGCCTTCTCAGTGGTGGCCCCTTGGCTGTGGAACACCCTTCCTACAGATATCAGATCAGCCCCTCCCTGTTGGCGTTTTGGAGGAAAGTGAAGACTTGGCTGTTCGAACAAGCATTTGATTAAGCAGTGTAATTGAATATAGGAATATGGAATAATGGATGATGAGATTGGATTCTGATTTTACTGATGAGATGCTAATGATTGTTATATTGATGTTTAATCGTTGATGATGCTACTGTTTTTAACTGTCCCATATTCATTTTGTGATGTTTTTGCATTGAATTTTGCTGTTGTTAACCGCTTTGAGTCGCCTGAGGGCTGAGAAAAGCGGTATATAAATGAAGTAAATAAAGAAATAAACACTGTATTGCATACATCCTAAAGGGTGCCCTTCTGGCTCATCCTGAACAAGACACACACTCAACCTATGAAAATCCTACGATACATTCACCTTGAGGTCATTTGAACATGGAAATGAGTTGAAAGGCACACAGCAATGCTTGGTGAAATGGGTCTAATGGGAATAATCCTTGGATTGAGGTCTGTGTGATTTATGGGTTGTGATTTACATAACTAGATGATAGTACCAGGAGATGTGATGAACCAGAGAGTGGGGTTAGGTGATCGCCATTAAAATTGTGTAGTAAACAAGTTTTGACGGGATAAAGTGAATAGTTTCCAACTCCAGTACAAAAGGAGGAGCGGAAAATAGAATCAGTAGTACTATTTAAATCCTTACTCTTATTGAAGGTCAGTGAAATGTAACCCTGTTTGTCCTTAGTAGTCCTCAGGCAAATTCAGATGTAGCATATAAATTAATTACTCTTGCTTCTGACTTTGCTTCCTTTTGTAAAAACCATTAACCTTGGAATCCTTTTGGTGAAAATAAGCTCTTCAGCAATAGGAAGTACTTTATCTTGTACTTTGTGTCCCCGCACTATCTGAAGATAGGCATTTGAAACGTGCATTTTGGCTCAATTCTTTTTCTTTAAAAAGAGGAGAAATAAACATGAACTGATTTGGGATGTCAACATATTGGAACAATGTTCAGAGATTGGTAAATCACTTTTAAGAAACATTTCTTAAAAGTAATTTTCCTGGAAGCAAACTGCAGAACATACTGAGGGCCAACGGTGTCTCTTGCTACACTATGCTACTGGGTTCACTGGCACTACCTGTTTTATTTTATTTTATTGTTATGAAGAACATTTAGGCTATTTATTTTATTTATCACTAGCTTGGGGACCCGGAGGTGCCCGGGTTATTTGAGAAGGCATTGTTTGTTTTGTGAAGTTTGGTAATATCTGTTTGGTAATGTGTAATGCGATTTATTAGGAAAAAGCAGTCTTTTTTGCTTTTTAATGAATGCTCCCATTGGGAAATGCATAAGGAAACAAATGCAGTCATCGCTAATAGTCAACATGGATTTATCAAAAACAAGTCATGCCAGACTAATCTGATCTCGATAGAGCTACAAGCTGGGTAGATGTGGGGAATGCCGTGGATGTGGCGTACCTGGATTTCAGTAAGGCCTTCGACAAGGTCCCCCATGACCTTCTGGCAAGGAAACTAGTCCAATGTGGGCTAGGCAAAACTACGGTGAGGTGGATCTGTAATTGGTTAAGTGGACGAACACAGAGAGTGCTCACTAATGTTTCCTCTTCATCTTGGAAAGAAGTGACAAGTGGAGTGCCGCAGGGTTCCGTCCTGGGCCCGGTCCTGTTCAACATCTTTATTAATGACTTAGATGAAGGGCTAGAAGGCAGGATCATCAAGTTTGCAGACGACACCAAATTGGGAGGGATAGCCAATACTCCAGAGGACAGGAGCAGAATTCAAAACGATCTTGACAGATTAGAGAGATGGGCCAAAACTAACAAAATGAAGTTCAACAGTGACAAATGTAAGATACTCCACTTTGGCAGAAAAAATGAAATGCAAAGATACAGAATGGGTGACGCCTGGCTCGAGAGCAGTACGTGTGAAAAAGATCTTGGACAACAAGTTAAACATGAGCCAACAATGTGATGTGGCG
Source organism: Anolis sagrei (assembly GCF_037176765.1). NCBI lineage: Eukaryota > Metazoa > Chordata > Lepidosauria > Squamata > Anolidae > Anolis > Anolis sagrei. Next base: position 12,196,470 of record NC_090028.1, on the reverse strand, counting down.
GCAAAAAAAGCCAATGGGATTTTGGCCTGCATCAATAGGAGCATAGTGTCTAGATCTAAGGAAGTAATGCTACCCCTCTATTCTGCTTTGGTTAGACCACATCTGGAATATTGTGTCCAATTCTGGGCACCACAATTCAAGAGAGATATTGACAAGCTGGAATGTGTCCAGAGGAGGGCGACTAAAATGATCAAGGGTCTGGAGAACAAGCCCTATGAGGAGCGGCTTAGGGAACTGGGCATGTTTAGCCTGAAGAAGAGAAGGCTGAGAGGAGATATGATAGCCATGTATAAATATGTAAGAGGAAGCCACAGGGAGGAGGGAGCAAGCTTGTTTTCTGCTTCCTTGGAGACTAGGACGCGGAACAATGGCTTCAAGCTACAAGAGAGGAGATTCCATCTGAACATTAGGAAGAACTTCCTGACTGTGAGAGCCGTTCAGCAGTGGAACTCTCTGCCCCGGAGTGTGGTGGAGGCTCCTTCATTGGAAGCTTTTAAGCAGAGGCTAGATGGCCATTTGTCAGGTGTGATTTGAATGCAATATTCCTGCTTCTTGGCAGGGGGTTGGACTGGATGGCCCATGAGGTCTCTTCCAACTCTTTGATTCTATGATTCTAGGATGTGGGTGAACGACAATTTCCAGAATTGTGGGTCAGCCATTCCCAAACCCTGCCATTACTTAAAGCTAGCTATGTTGGATCTGTGTGCCAAGTTTGGTCCAGATCCGACAGCAGCTGGGTTCAGTGAATATCTAGGTAGGGGTGAGCTACAACTCCCAGATTCCCAGGGCAATCACCCCCAAGCTCAGCCAGTATGCACAACTGGTCATGTTGGTTCTGTGTGCCAAGTTTGGTCCCGATATATCGTTGGCTGTGATCACTGTTCTCTGGATAAGGGTGAACTACCACTCTCAGGGTGTTGTTGTTCATTCGTTCAGTCGTCTCCGACTCTTCGTGACCTCATGGACCAGCCCACGCCAGAGCTCCCTGTCGGCCGTCACCACCCCCAGCTCCTTCAAGGTCAGTCCAGTCACTTCAAGGATGCCATCCTCTCAGGGTAATCCCCCCTAAACTCTGCAAGTATGGACAATTGCCCATGGTGGGTCTGTGTGCCAAGTGAGTTCCAGGTCCATCATGGGTGCAGTTCAGAGTGCTCTTAGATTGCAGGTGAACTATGCATCCCAGTCTCTACAACTCCTATAAATCATTGTGAATTCTCTCCAAACCTCTCCAGTATGTTCAGTTGCTGATCAATTCCTCTGCTGTTTGCCAAAGGAAAGGGTTGGAATGGGATAAGGGAGAAACAGTGGGGGGGGGGTCATGCAAATGAAGAGAGAAAGGAACACTGGGATGTGCTTGCTATAACCTGCAATGTCCTTCGAGAGAGTGACTTGCTGTCTTCTCAGCACTGGAAACAATAGCCTATTTGTGGAGTCTGGAGGCTGTCTGTGTGAACAGAAACCTGTGCCACATACAGATTTTCACTTTTATTATGTGTATAGATGTCAGAAGCAAATTGAAAGTAATTTTTTACAGTAAAACCACAAACAAAGTTACAAACTTGGCATTATATTAAATGTCTTTTGACCAGAAGCTGGCCACTTTGAGTGCCTCTGGTGCCACAGTGAGAAGGTCCTCCATTGTGGATGTGGCTCAGGATGCATTGTAGTGGGTGTTCTGTGGTTTGCTCTTCTCTGCACTCACATGTTGTGGACCACTTTGAAGCCTAATTTCTTAAGGTTAGGGTTAGGGTTTGAAACAAGAGCACAGTCTGTTCCGTGCCTTCCAAGTCACCCACTCTTCTGTGGGCCCAGGAGGGAGTTTCTCATCCAGTATCAGCCACTGATTGAGGTTCTGGGTTTAGCCTGCCACTTTTAGACTCTTGCTTGCTTAGATGTTCCTGTAAGTATCTCTGAAGATCTTAGGAAGCTATTTCTTGATTTTAGGCATTGGCATGCTGGATGATATCCGAACAGAGGATGGGCCGGAGATGTCAGTGCCTTAGTCCTTTCATTACTGGCTGCTACTTCCCGACAGATGTCAGGTCGCATAGGTTCTTCTCAAGTTGCAGCAATTTAGGCTTAGAAACACCTAGTGGCTGCCATTTTAGTGGAAGAATCAGAATCTGGAAAACATCCAATAAAATCCATAGAAAGGATGGAAGATATGTTTCGGGATGTTGAAAAGATATTTTTTTTTCATAATTCCAAAATTGTCATACATTTCATTCTTAAGGGAATCTTCTGCTCAAGCAAAGTTAAATTCTCCTATATAACAGATCCTTGATAGTTGCTGGAGTTTGTTTCTAGGACTTGACCCCCTCCATCCATGGATATCAAATATTGGGATGCTGAAGTCCCATTAAGAAAAAAAAAGTCAAAATCAAGATTTGCTTTATGAGAGACAAGAGTCAGGGCCTTCTCGGCTGTGGCTCCCCACCTGTGGAAGTCGCTTCCCACTGAGGTAAGATTGGCTCCATCTCTCCTGTCATTTAGGAAGAAATTGAAGTCGTGGTTCTGAGACAACAGACATAGATAGCACTTTGGACATGGAATTGGATATGAAATTGACTGGAATGATGTTATGGCTATTAATTCCGTTTTTTACTGTTTTAATGAATGTTTGACTTATTGTTTAAATTGTTGTTATATTGCTGTCTTATATGCAGTGGCATCAAATTGCTGCCAAATGTAAGCGTCCTGAGTCCCCCTTTAGGGTTGAAAAGGAACAGGATAGAAATACCGGAAACAACAACAACAACAACAACAACAACAACAACAACAACAATGGGATTTTCCTTTTCCACATTTTTACTAACCATGAAATCCATAGATACAAAGGGTTGACTGTATTCTAGACTTGTGCACAGATCTGTTTTCCTTCAGTACCTTCAGAAGCACATAACGGGAAGGGCCCTTTTGGTACAAAAATCCACCCAACTAATCTTGGCTCCTCCTCTGCTTTTTGGCATCACAGTTTAATCTTTTTTTATTAATCCCAGAAAACAAAAAGCAAACCCTCATTCCCTGAAAACTACTACCAGTTACTCCTCCTTTAGAGTAGAGAGTAGAAACAGCTGTGAAGAAGGTTGAAACCCAAAGTAGAAAGGAGATTGAAGCATGCGAGGAAAAAAGAGGGTTTTTTAAAGGAAGCCCAGAGAGGATAGTTCCAGGTCATCACTCTTCCTTTTCTGGAAGTGAGGAAACCTCCTTAAAATGCCAATGGAAAGAGTGCGGATGTGGGAGAGAAAGTGTGCACACTAGAGCCTGCAGAACCTCTCCTGTAGAGTAGAAACAGCTTTAAGAAACCCTCCTTTAATAGCCTTGGAAAGAGTGCGTGGTGTGGTGTAGGCCCAGGAGAGAATGTGCAAGCTCCTGCCTGAAGTATCTCTCCTAGAATCATAGAATCATAGAATCATAGAATCGAAGAGTTGGAAGAGACCTCATGGGCCATCCAGTCCAACCCCCTGCCAAGAAGCAGGAATGTTGTATTCAAATCACCCCTGACAGATGGCCATCCAGCCTCTGTTTAAAAGCTTCCAAAGAAGGAGCCTCCACCACACTCCGGGGCAGAGAGTTCCACTGCTGAACGGCTCTCACAGTCAGGAAGTTCTTCCTCGTGTTCAGATGGAATCTCCTCTCTTGTAGTTTGAAGCCATTGTTCCGCGTCCTAGTCTCCAAGGAAGCAGAAAACAAGCTTGCTCCCTCCTCCCTGTGGCTTCCTCTCACATATTTATACATGGCTATCCTCTAGAGTACAAACAGCTTAAATACATACTGATGAGAATAGGAGCCTGGGAACCGCCCCCCCCCCCCCATGATGGGGCAGATAGAAAATGAATATTTCAGTACCCCAGAGCGAAAGCGGATATCTGCCCTCTGAAGGAGCTGGGGATGGTGACGGCCAACAGGGAGCTCTGGCATGGACTGTTCCATGAGGTCATGAAGAGTAGGAAGTGACTGAATGACTAAACAAGAACAAAACCCTCCTGAATTCGGGAATTTCCCGAAAAATGGATCAGGGTCCCCACCAAAATCTGGGACACCAGCACGGATTGCAGTTTATGTGGAATGCACAAGACTACTGTATTCTAAATAGTAACTGATCCCACCAATGGCGAATTCTCTATTATACTATTTATTTCAGTGAAGAATAGAACAGGATTTTAAGATCATCTGGAGAGGCCCTGCTCTCGGTCCCGCCATCATCACAAGCACAGCTGGCAGGGATGAGAGACAGGGTCTTCTCAGTGGTGGCCCCTCGGCTATGGAAGGCCCTTCCTAGGGAGATCAGATCAGCTTCTTTGCTCCTAGCATTTCGGAAGAAACTTAAGACATGGCTATTCAAGCAGACATTTGCGAATACTGAATAACGGACATAAGAACGGAACAACTACATGATGGGACTGGACATTGTTTTAATGAGTATTTATTGAATTATGTTTTATTACAGTGTTATGATTTTATTGATGTTAACGTTTTTAATATTGTAATGGTCTTTTTGGTGGCATTGAATTTTGCTTTGTAAAATAAACAGCCATTCGCTTCACCCTTCCATGCAAATTAACAGAACTTTCTATAATTTTGCCTGGATTGTGCCTATCCTTGAAATACCAATTTGATTTTTATTTGCGGGGAAATGTAACGGAAATTGCAGCTGTCCCTTTCTATGTAGAGTTTTTTTTCTCATGCCAAAGTTCTCTGAGAGAGAGTGAAAAAAAAAGATGAGTATTTTTCACTTAGGCTGATTTATGGAACGAAGGTTCCTCTCTCCTTTATTTTGAGAGAAAGAGAGGCTTAAGGTCACTCCAAAAGATTTTGCTCTGAATGTGTGTGGCGTTATTTCATTAGATAGAAATTGTACGGCAGGAAGGCAGGGTTGTGGGAAAGAGACCTTTATCATTCAAACAATGAAGGCTCTCTGCAAGTTAGGAAGCAACCAAGAAGTTCAGCCTTGACTTCCTTCCTCTGCTTCCTTGTCACACTCCCAAGTGGGTCCTCCTGGAACATGGCTTTTCCCTTTATCGTTCCATTTATCCTAATATACAGACCATGACAACAGAGTTTTCATAACAGTTTTCAAACAAGAGTCAGATTTTGTGGATCCAGACTATTTTCATCATCACGTAATACATACTCATATTCAAAGTTTGACTCTACACCAGGCATGGGCAAACCTTTTTGTCTTGGGACTGCATTGTGGGCCTGGCTGGGAGGGAGAGCAGTTGGGCACATAATGGGTGGGATGGGCCTCGGAAGGAAAGGTTGCCCTCCTGGCATAAGGACAAGGCTGCTCACCCCATCCCTATGCTGGGAGGAAAGTGAGATATGCCTGGATCCTCCTCCCCAATATTCCTCCCTTGTATTGTCGAAGGCTTTCATGGCCGGAATCACTGGGTTGTTGTAGGTTTTTTTCAGGCTATATGGCCATGTTCTAGAGGCATTCTCTCCTGACATTTCACCTGCATCTATGGCAAGCATCCTCAGAGGTAGTGATGTCTGTTGGAACTAGGAAAATGGCTTTATACATCTGTGGAGTGACCAGGGTAGGACAAAGAACTCTTGTCTGCTGGAGCTAGGTGTGAATGTTTCAACTGACCACCTTGATTAGCATTTGATGGCCTGGCAGTTGTTTGGTGTGGCTTGTTGGTGCCTAGGGCAATCTTTTGTTGAGAGGTGATTAGACGTCCCTGATTGTTTCCCCTCTGTTGTTTTGCTGCTGTGATTTTAGAGTTTTTTAATACTGGTAGCCAGATTTTGTTCATTTTCATGGTCTCCTCCTCTCTGTTGAAATTGTCCTCATGCTTATGGATTTCATTGGCTTCTCTGTGTAGTCTGACATGGTGGTTGTGAGAGTGGTCCAGCATTTCTGTGTTCTCAAATAATATGCTGTGTCCAGGTTGGTCCATCAGGTGCTCCGCTATGGCTGACTTCTCTGGTTGAAGTAGTCTGCAGTGCCTTTCATGTTCCTTGATTCATGTTTGGGCAATGTTGTGTTTGGTGGTCACTAGTATGTAGAACTGAACTAATCGCTGAGCCTGGAATCCCAGGTTGCAGCTGTGGCCAGGGGAGCTTTCGCACAATTAAAACTTGTGCACCAGCTGCGCCCGTACCTTGGGAAGTCAAACTTGGCCATGGTGGTCCACGATCTCATTGCATCTAGGATAGACTTCTGCAACGCACTCTACATGGGGTTGCCTTTGAAGACTGCTCGGAAGCTTCAAATAGTCCAACGAGAGGTAGCCAGGTTAATAACTGGGGTGGTATACAGGGAACATACAACTGCCATGTTACATCAGCTCCACTGGCTGCACAAATCAAAATGCTGGCTTTGGCCTATAAAGCCCTAAACGGCCCTGGTCCAAATTATCTGTCTGAACATAATTCCCCCTATGTACAATTGCAGAGATTAAGATCCTCCGGGAAGGCCCTGCTTTCTGTCCCGCCATTGTCACAGGCACAATTGATGGGGATGAGAGACAGGGCCTTCTCAGTGATTGCTTCCCGGCTATGGAGCTCCCTTCCTGTTGAGATCAGGCGGGCCCCCTCCCTCCTGTCCTTCAGAAGGATGGTAAAAACATGGCTGTGGGACCAGGTTTCAGGAAAGATTACCAGGCCAATTAGATTGACGTAGATGACTAGGACGGTTTTAAATGGTGTATTTTAATACAGGGTTAGTCAAAATGCATAGGCCAATAAGCCATTCAATTGAATGGCTTATTGGCCTATGCATTTTGACTAACCCTGTATTTTGATAAATCATCATCACCATCATTTAATTACTTATTAATCGCCCTCCATCCAAGATGCTCTAGGAGATTTACAAGCTAAAATTGTAAAGGATAAAAATACATACATAAGTGCTAGGGTAAAAGGCCCTAACTCACGCATGGCTCTCATATAGGGCGGCAAGGAATTCCACAAGGCAGGGGCAGAAATAGAAAAAGCTCTGTGTCTGGTCCTTTCCAGGTGCACTTCTCTAGGACCCGGTATATAGAGTAAGTCACATTGGGCTGGTCGTTGCGACCTCCGATGATGGGAGAAGGAGGGACGGTCCCTAAGGTACGATGGACCCTGGTCGTAAAGAGTTTTAAAGGTCAGAACTAGCATCTTATACAGGCCACGGTACTCAGTTGGAAGCCAATGTAAATGTTGCAGCACTGGTGTTATATGGCATTTCATGGGCATTCTTGTGAGCAACCTGGCTGCCACATTCTGAACAATACAGAGTTTTCGGGTCGTAGACATCGGAAGGCCAACATACAGGGCATTGCAATAGTCCAGCCTAGACGTGACCATGGCATGGATGACTGTTGCCAGAGCCTCATCAGATAGGTAGGGTGCCGATTGCCTCACTTGTCGTAGATGGAAAAAGGCCTGTTTGCTGGCAGCAGTGACCTGAGCTTCCATTGTCAGCTGTGAATCCATAACGACACCCAAGCTCTTAACGGTAGGCGAAGGAGATAGGGTAGCACCATCGAAGGTGGGTAGCAAATGGGTCAGACCAATCGAGCGGCCATGCCAGAGAATCTCAGACTTTGCTGGGTTCACCTTCAGTCTACTAGCACGTAGCCAGTTCAACAGAGCCTCCAGACATAAGGTGAAATTGTCTGGTATTGACGTTGCTTCAGGCTCCAAGCGCAGAAGGAGTTGGGTGTCGTCCGCATATTGATAGCAGTCTAGGCCGAAACCCTGAGCCAAACTAGCAAGGGGTCTAACATAGATGTTGAAGAGAAGAGGGGAGAGAATTGCACTTTGGGGTACCCCACATAGGAGGGGATATCTTTCAGAGACTTGATCCATATACTCCACGCATTGGCTCCGGTTTCGGAGAAATGAGTCGAACCAATTGAGGGCCTGACCGCGAACTCTGGACATGGCAAGGCGGTGAATCATTAGATCGTAGTCAACGGTGTAAAACGCTGAGGTACGGTCGAGAAGTACCAGTAGTGCTGATCCGCCGTTATCAGACTGGCGACGAAGTTCATCTGTAATGGCAACCAGGACTGTCTCTGTCCCATGGCCAGGGCGGAAACCTGACTAGAAAGGGTCCAGGCATCCTGTGTCATCCAAAAATTGTTGCAATTGTCCCAGTACAGTCCGCTCTATCACCTTGCCTAAGAATGGAAGGTTAGAGACAGGATGATACTGGCAAGGGTCATGGGATCCAAGCTAGGCTTCTTTAGCAAGGGACGAACCCTTTCCTCTTTTAGGTTGTCCTAAGACTCAAGAGAGTCATTATATTACTCAACAGATTGAGTAGACCTTCCAGGCAGCTCTTAACCAGCCAAGAGGGGCATGGATCAAGGGAACAGGTGGTTGGTTTTGCAGCAGCCGGGATTCCGACAACATCTTCCCTGTCAAGCGGAGTAAATCGGTCAAAGATAGGCCCACTAAGCGGCCACAAATTCTCGAGTTCACTCAAGGTATCGACTGTAGGGGGCAGTTCCTGCCGAAACATGGTGATTTTATCAGTGAAAAACTTCTGGAATGCCACTGCTGTAAGAGCCGTAGTTGCTGGGTTCTGGACTAAGGGAGCCGGACTGATCGAAGCATGAACAATTTTGAATAATTGTGCTGGGCGTGATCTAGCAGAGGCTATTAAGGAGGAATTGTAAGATGTTTTAGCGTCCTTGACTGCTGATTCGTAAGACCTGCGAAAAGCCTTAAATGTTTTTAATGTTTATTAGGGCTGGGTGGCTTCGTTCGTTAATTTCGTAATTCGTTAATAATTCGTATTTAAAGTGACTTACTTTCTGATATTGAACTATTCAGGAGCAACTAAAAATTGAAACGAATTTTTAAAATTTATTTCATAATTGTTTCGTAATTGTTTCGAAATTGTTTCGAAATTGTTTCGTTATTATTTCGTTATTATTTCCGTATGTCTGGTGCAAGTTTTATAGTTGTTGTTTGTTTTATCAGTGATAAAAAAATAAATTATCACACCAACAGTCAACAACGGAGGGAGAGGGAAGCTTCAGAAGTTCCCCCTGTCCCATTTGGAGGGTTTTTTAGCGTCCGCCATTAGCGAATCGATTCGTTATTGTTTCGAAATTGTTTCGTAATTTCTGAAATTTTGTAAATATTGAACTTTTTTTTTAAAAAAAATCGGAATTCTTTTAAAAAACGAAACGCAAAAAACCCCTAAAAACGAATTGAGTTTAGAAACAAATTTTTCCGTGGTTGCCCAGCCCTAATGTTTATGTATGTATATAAGTATTTGTGTCCCGGCATTGAATGTTTGCCGTATATATGCTGTGCTCTGCCCTGAGTCCCCTTCGGGGTGAGAAGGGTGGAATATACATGTTTTAAATAAATAAATAAATATCCTGAGAGTAATTTTAAACAATATTTAAATGTTTGGGGGTTTTTTTTTCCAAACACTGAACCTCTAGAATGCAAAGATGCCTTTGTCCCAGCAACCTATATGAACAGTTCTAGATTTTGGAGTACTTCAGATTTCAGAATTCTGGGGAGGCTCAACCTGTACCATTTTTATTACTAGATAACTCTAACATAATCCGTTTATGGTTCCAACATCCCCATTGTCGGAACCTTTATAAAATCATTTGCGGTGGTGTCTGGTCACTTCAGGCTCTCAACGTAAAGGCTTGAAAACCAGGAGCCTCAAGCTACAGTCAGCAGTAGTTAAGGGTCCATGATCACCTGCTGTCCAAGTGTCACCTTTTATCCGGGCTCCCCAGCATGTGGTGCTAATTTAAAAAGAGCATCCTTTTCACGGCCCTCAGCTTGCATTGAGTTGTCCACCTATGATGTCTGCTAGCCTGGCTAATTCTAAACCAGGCATTCAAGGCCGAAGTCTCTGGCTAGGATAAGTTTTCAGCCAATGGTTATTAAAGAATAATTCCATCTCCATTTTCACTGACTAATCTATGTAAATAAAAATGTAATGTTCGTTTGTGGGATTAACAGAACTCAAAAACCACTGGGGGAATTGACACCAAGTTTGGACACAAGACACCTAACAACCCAATGTATGTCCTTCACTCAAAATATTGATTTTGTCATTTGGGAGTTGTAGTTGCAGGGATTTATAGTTCACCTACAATCAAAGAGCATTCTGAACCCCACCAACGATGGAATTGAACAAAACTTGGCACACAGTTCTCCCATGACCAACAGAAAATACTGGAAGGGTTTGATGGGCAGTGTCCTTTGGTTTTGGAGTTGTAGTTCACCTACATCCAGAGATCACTGTGGACTCAAACAATGATGGATCTGGACCAAACTCTACACGAATCCTCAATATTCCCAAATGTGAACACTGGTGGAGTTTGGGGAAAATAGAATCTTGACATTTGGGAGTTGTAGTTGCTGGGATTTATAGTTCACCAACAATCACAGAACATTCTGAACCCCACCAACGATAGAATTGGGCCAAACCTCCCACACAGAACCCCCATGTGGGCCACAGCAACGCGTGGCAGGGGATGTCTAGTCTATATAAATAAAAATGTAATGTTTGTTTGTGGGCTTAACGTAACTCAAAAACCACTGAGCGAATTGACACCAAATTTGGACACAAGACACCTAACAACCCAGTGTATGTCCTTCATTCAAAAAATTTGATTTTGTCTTTTTGGAGTTGTAGTTGCTGGGATTTATAGTTCACCTACAATCAAAGAGCATTATAGACTTGAACCAAATGGAGCATACAGAAAACCAACAGAAAACACCAGAAGGGTTTGGTTAGCATTGACCTTGAGTCTGGGAGCTGTAGTTCATCCAGAGAGCACCATGGACTCAAATAATGATGGATCTGGACCAATCTTGGCACAAATATTCCATATGCCCAAATATGAACACAGATGGAGTTTGGGGGGAATAGACCTTGACGTTTGGGAGTTGTAGTTGCTGGGATTTATAGTTCACCTACAATCAAAGAGCGTTCTGGATGTTCCGAACCCCACCCACACAGAACCCTCATGACCATCAGAAAATACTGTGTTTCTGGTGTTTCTGGTGGTCTTTGGTGACCCTTCTGACACTCCCTGGGTGCCCCCCCCCCCGGGGTCTTGAGAAATGCTGCCTTAAGAAGAATATAACAATGGCTGCGGGTGCATCTGACATACATCCATTTGTAGCCAGTTTGAAATAACAAAACACAATATTATTTATTTGTTTATTTGTTTTAAAATGACACTTTTATGAATGCCTGACATTGAATTGTGCCAATCTGTAACCCGCCTTGAGTCGCCGTATGGCTGAGAAAGGCTGGCTATAAATATCGCAAATAAACAAACAAACAAATAAATAAATAATATTGTGTTTTGTTATTTCAAACTGGCTACAAATGGATGGCTGTCAGATGTACCCACAGCTATCGTTATGTTCTCCTCCCCCCCCCCCTTCCATGTTGATTTAATGGTGAGTGTTTTAATAGTAACGCTGACCAGGTTTTTTGTAGGTTTTTTCGGGCTCTAGGGCCATGTTCTAGAGGCATCTCTCCTGACGTTTCGCAGAAAGCATTCACACCTAGCTTCAGCAGAGAGCTCTTTGCCACACCCCAGCCATTCCACAGATATATAAACCCATTTTCCTATTTCCAACAGACCTCACTACCTCTGAGGATGCTTGCCATAGATGCAGGCGAAACGTCAGGAGAAATGCCTCTAGAACATGGCTCTATAGCCCGAAAAAACCTACAAGAACTAGGGCTGGGCGGTTTCGTTTCGTTAATTCGTAATTCGTTAATAATTCGTTAATTTTTTCAATTACAAAACGATAACGAACCATTCTGGAGCAATTTTTTAAAAAAACGAATTTTTAAATAGTTTTGTAAATGCTTCGTATTTCGTTATTGTATTCGTTTCGTTATTGTTTTGAGGTCGTTTCGTTATTATTTCCGCATGTCTGGGGCAAGTTTTATGGTTGTTTTTTTGTTTAATTAGTGAAAAAGAATTATAATATCACACCAACAGTCAACAACAGAGGGAGAGGGAAGCTTCAGAAGTTTTTGGAGGTTTTTTAGCGTATTTCGCGGTCGCGTCCACCATTAACGAATCGATTCGTTATTGTTTTGTAATTTTTTTCATATTTACGAAATTTTGTAAATATCGAACTTTTTAAAAGGAAAATTTTGTAATTATTTTAAATAACGAAACGCAAAAAAACCCAAAAAACGAATCGATTTTAGAAACAAATTTTTCCGTTGTTACCCAGGCCTAACAAGAACTTAGTGATTCCAGCCATGAAAGCCTTCGACAGTAACGCTGACCATTTTGGATGTTAACATTTTCATGCCACTTTATTAGGGAGGCGAACGGAAACACATATTAAAATCATAATCTGTCTTCATGATGAAATCATCCATTCATGGTCTGGGTGGTACTGACACTCCAAGGTTTTAGCCTGTCCTGCTTTAAATTCCTTCTTTCCAGAAACATGTAAAACACTCAAAATCTTTCCCACAACTGTGCCCTCCATTTGTTGAAAGCATTTTCAACACATTCATTCAATGGAACGAAGGTAAATACATTACTCCACAGGTGCTTTCCCTTTGCAATAGAGCACACCCTAGTAAGCCATTACATTCATCTCATGCTCTGTTTAGTACTCGCTCTGTGAACTGCCTAGCTGGTTAAGGTCACTGTGATAATAGGGATGGGTTAAACAGCATCTGTGGAACTCCAGCATACACTGTGACTATACTACAGATAAGAAAAGCAACAGAAAGTGTTTCACACACGCTTTCGGCAGATACAATCATTCCTCCTCCTCTTTTCTGCACAGCCTGACAGGAGACCACGTTCCAACCCAAACTCTTAAACAACCAATAGCAAATGAAATCGTAGGTTCAAAATAATCTTGATTTCTAAATGTGTCTTTTATTTTTTCCAAAGTATTTTGCACATATGAACTGCAGGAGATGCAACGTAAGCATCTGGAATCCTGTATAGATGTTACGCCTTCGGACCTCACAACCTCTAAGGATGCTTGCCATAGATGGAGGCGAAACGTCAGGAGAGATTGCTTCTAGAACATGGCCATATAGCCCGAAAAACCTACAACAACCCAACAAAGGTAAATGTTTATATGCAAGAGAAATTCAAATAGGACTCTTTTGGTTACTTTCATGTTGAAGCAAAAGTGCTTATGTACTGTTGTTGTTCATTCGTTCAGTTATTTCTGACTCTTCGTGACCTCATGGACCACCCCACGCCAGAGCTCCCTGTCAGCCGTCACCATCCCCAGCTCCTTCAAGGTCAGTCCAGTCACTTCAAGGATGCCATCCATCCATCTTGCCCTTGGTCGGCCCCTCTTCCTTTTGCCTTCCACTTTCCCCAGCATAATTGTCTTCTCTAGGCTTTGCTGTCTCCTCATGATGTGACCAAAGTACTTCAGCTTTGTCTCTAGTATCCTTCCCTCCAGTGAGCAGTCGGGCTTTATTTCCTGGAGGATGGACTGGTTGGATCTTCTCACAGTCCAAGGCACTCTCAGCACTTTCCTCCAACACCACAGCTCAAAAGCATCTATCTCCCTTCGCTCAGCCTTCCCTAAGGTCCAGCTCTCACATCCGTAGGTTATACAGGGAATACCATGGCTTTGACTAGGCGGATCTTTGTTGCCAGTCTGATGTCTCTACTCTTTACTATTTTATCGAGACTGGACATTGCTCTCCTCCCAAGAAGGAAGCGTCTTCTGATTTCCTGGCCACAGTCTGCATCTGCAGTAATCTTTGCACCTAGAAATACAAAGTCTGTCACGGCCTCCACATTTTCTCCCTCTATTTCCCAGTTGTCAATCATTCTTGTTGCCATAATCTTGGGTTTTTTTTATGTTTAGCTGCAACCCAGCTTTTGCACTTTCTTCTTTCACCTTGATTAGAAGGCTCCTCAGCTCCTCCTCGCTTTCGGCCATCAGAGTGGTGTCATCTGCATATCTGAGGTTGTTAATGTTTCTTCCAGCAATTTTCACCCCAGCTTTGCATTCATCCAGCCCCGCACATCGCATGATGTGTTCTGCATACACATTAAAAAGGTTGGGTGAGAGTATGCAGCCTTGCCGTACGCCTTTCCCAATCTTGAACCAGTCTGTTGTTCCGTGGTCAGTTCTTACTGTTGCTACTTGGTCCTTGTACAGATTCCTCAGGAGAGAGACAAGGTGGCTTGGTATGCCCATCCCACCAAGAACTTGCCACAATTTATTATGATCCACACAGTCAAAGGCTTTAGAATACTTACTAGGCATGTGATTTCTTTGACCTCCCTGTATCCCCCCCCCCCCTAAAAATATCAGAATTAATATTTTATTTTGCAGCCCAGGACCATTTTACTTCTATCTGTGATCAGTGTAATCAGTGAAATGCAGTTCCTTTGGAGGTCAATAATCATGGAATTTATGAATGGCTCTCTGGAGGTTTGCACTGCCATTAATTACATGTAAGAAGGTTACTCTACCTACTTAGGAAACTTGTGAGATATTACTTGCCATTACCACAGTACCTGTTCATTTATTCTGAAAAGAAAAAAATGCTTACAACAACATAGGGTTTGTTTTCAAAGGAAGCACATTGCATTGTGGTTAAGAAGCTAAACATGAACTAAATTGAGTGTGCCTCTGCTGTATCACTGTTCGCCAATAGTCCAAGACTCTTCTTGTTCCCCTGTAGGGATGCTGAGGGTCTAAATCAGCCTTTCCCAACCTGGGGGTCGGGACCCCGAGGGGGGGGGGTTCACAACAGGGTGTCAAGAGGTCACCAATACTATAAGAAAACACAGTATTTTCTGTTCATCATGGGGGGTTCTCTATGGGAAGTTTGGCCCAATTCTATTGGTAGTGAGGTTCTGGATGCCCTTTGATTGTAAGTGAACTATAAATCACAGCAACTACAACTCCCAAATGTCAAGGTGTGTTTCCCCAGTGCTCTCTGGATGTAGATGAACTACAACTCTAAAACTCAAGGTCAATGCCCATCAAACTCTTTCAGTATTTTCTGTTTGTCATGGGAGTACTGTGTGCCAAGTTTGGTCCAATTCCATCATTTACTGAATTCAGAATGCTCTTTAATTTTAGGTGAACTATACATCCCAGCAACTACAACTCCCAAATGTCAAGGTCTATATTCCCCAAACTTCACCAGTGTTCACATGTGAACATATTGAGTATGCGTGCCAAGTTTGGTCCAGTTCTTCCATTGTTTGAGTCCACAATTTTCTCTGGATGGAGGTGAACTATGACTCCAAACTCAAGGTCAATACCCACCAAACCCTTCCAGTATTTTCTGTTGGTCATGGGGGTTCTGTGTGGGAAGTTTGGCCCAATTCTATTGTTGGTGGGGTTCAGAATGCTCTTTCAGAGGGGTCACCAAAGACCATCAGAAAACACATATTTCTTAGGAGTCCCTTCAGCAGAGAAGGTTGAAGATCTCCCCACCTGTCCTTCTCTTCCTTTTTGCTGGTGGTGAACTACAACTCCCAGAATTCAAAAACAGCCCAACCCCACCAATATTCAATGCTGGCCATGTAGGTTGTTTGCCAAGTTTGGTGCAGATCCATTATGGGCTGGGTTCAGAGTGCTCTTTGATTGTAGGCTAACTATAAATCCCAGCAATTACAACTCCCAAATGTCAAAGTCTATTTCCCACAAACTCCATCAGTGTTCACATTTGGGCATATTGAGTAGTTGTTCCAAGTTTGGTCCAAATTCATCATTGTTTGAGTCCACAGTGCTCTCTGGATACCTGAAAATACAGAATATCCAAGGATATAAATAGTTGAGTGAAACATAGTTCCTCATGCAATATTGAGCCATGCAGGATTGCAGCCAAGGTATGGCAAAACCCTATAATCTTGATTCAATTCATAGATGATGGAACTGACTTTTTTGAAAAATTAATTCAGCAATGTCATTCTCAAATCTCTTTTTGAAAGTCTTTTGTTTCACTTTTCCTGCTAGAATAAAGCCTCGAGTTTAAGAAGTAATACAATATAGAAAGAAAGTGAAGGATGGAGGCTTAGGTCTTCCAAACATCACAAAATATTACCCAAACGACAATATTAACTGAGTTATGTTGGGATGAAAAAGATGGTAATCTTTGCTGGCATATAGAACACCACGATAGTCCGATTCCTCTGAGAAAATGGATTGTGGCAGATAAAAAAGACAGAATGATGTCAAGGACGTCTGTTCTAACTCATGACACTATACTAAAGATCTGGGACAAATGTATATAAAAAGGATGTAGTGCTATCAAAATCTTCCTTAGCCTTGGCTCCATCATGGGAAGTTTTTGAATGCTAGAATCGTTCACAATTGTATTGCATGGGAAATAATTAATGATGAGAGATTCTAGTTTACATTTCAGCTGGCAAGTGTTTTATGATATGGACTGAAAGAGCACAAGATGCAAGATCTCCCTATGACCCATTTCCACACATATAAATAAAAAAATGTAGTGAGTAATTCACAAAACCACCAAATTATGAAAGCAAGTTTAATGGTCCATGCCTTAGTTAGTTACTAGGGCTGGGCAACCACGGAAAAATTTGTTTCTAAACTCGATTCATTTTTTGGGGTTTTTTGCGTTTCGATATTTAAATGAATTCCGAAATTTTTCTTTAAAAAAGTTCGATATTTACGAAATTTCGTAAAATTACGAAACAATACGAAACGAATACGAAACGAATACGAAACGAATACGAAACAAATACGAAACGAATACGAAACGAATACGAAACAAATACGAAACAAATATGAAATGAATACGAAACAAATACGAAACAAATGCAAAACGAATACGAATCGATTCGTTAATGGCGGACGCGACCGCAAAATACGCTAAAAAACCTCCAAATGGGACAGGGGGAACTTCTGAAGCTTCCCTCTCCCTCTGTTGTTGACTGTTGGTGTGATATTTATAATTTTTTTCACTGATTAAACAAACAACAGCTATAAAACTTGCCCCAGACATGCGGAAATAATAACGAAACGATTTCGAAACGATTTCGAAACGAATACGAAACGAATACGAAGCAATTACGAAATGAATTGAAAAATTCGTTTTGTTTTTTAGATGCTCCTGAATGGTTCAAAATCGCTTCATTATAAAAAAAAATAACGAATTTTTAACAAATTACGAAATTACGAAACGAAACCGCCCAGCCCTATTAGTTACCTCTAGACTGGGCTACTGGAATGCACTCTACGTGGGGCTACCCTTGAAGATGGCCCAGAAATTGCAACACGTCCAATGCTCGGCAGCCAGATTAATAACTGGGGCGAGTTACAGGGAGCGCTTAATAATAATAATAATAATAATAATAATAATAATAATAATCTTTATTTATACCCCGCCATCATCTCCCCAATGGGGACTTGGAGCGGCTCACATGAGTCCAAGCCCAAACAACAAATTACAACAGAGTAAAACCTAAAACGCAAACCGAAAACGCAAACAATAAACAACAACATCATAATTACAGTACAATATAATATTACAATAAATTTATTTATTTACAGCTTTTATATTCCGCCCTTCTCACCCCACAGGGGACTCAGGGCAGATTACAGTGTACACATATATGGCAAACATTCAATGCCAATTTTTGACATACAAACATATACAGACATACACACAGGCTATTTAACTTTTTCTGGCCGCCAGGGAGCTGTCGCTTTCATCATCCATCTGCAATGCTGATGAAGCACTTCCTCATTCCCCACATGCTTCCCCACTGGAATGCTTTGCTGGAGTCTTCTTTATGGCCTCATAAATCAGTTAATTTAACCTCTCCACACTTTAAGGTGGTACCTAATTTTCCTACTTGACAGATGCAACTGTCTTTCGGGTTGCAAAGGTTGACAACAGGCTACACACAATTGGTTGGAAACTCACTCCAACCCGGGCTGGCTTCGAACTCATGACCTTTTGGTCAGAGTGATCTTAATAGAGCTGACAGTCAGCCAGCTGCGCCACAATCCCGGTGCGACACAAACACAAACACAAATATAGTGACAATGAGTGGGCTACACGTAATTATTGAAAGAAAAACTAATTAAAAACTAATGAAAAACTCGGGTGAGATAAAAGAAAAGCAGGTTATTTGCTGAGGAGGGCTCATTATAGCAGGGATTGTGGAATCAAGCTTTCCCACGGGGTGGGGGGCAGGCTCGTATGCTCCAATGACAGAATGTTGAGGCTAAGCAATAATGTGAGATTGTATACCTACTCACCAAAGGTGCAGCGGAAGAGCCAGGTTTTAAGGTTCTTTTTGAAGGTTTCTAGGGTAGGGGCTTTCCTAATTTCTCCAGGCAATGAGTTCCAGAGTCGGGGGGGGGGGGGGAGAGTTCAACCCCCTGTTCAAGGAGCTTCTCTAGCTGCTGTTTATTTTCCAGTCCCAATTCAAGGTTATCACCTTTAAACGGTTTGGAACCCAGCTACCTTCGTGATCATATCTCTCTCCATAAAGGCTGAGTGAAGGCTGAGAGATGTCTGAGAATGCCTTAAGAAGGAGAAGTCTGAGAATGCCTTAAGAAGATCCAACCAGTCCATACTTCAGGAAATAAAGCCCAACTGCTCACTGGAGGGAAGGATATTAGAAGCAAAGATGAAGTATTTTGACCACATCATGAGAAGACAGGAAAACTTGACGAAGAGAATGATGCTGGGGAAAAAGGAAGGAAAAAGGAAGAGGGACTGACCAAGGGCAAGATGGATGGATGGCATCCTTGAAGTGACTGGCTTGACCTTGAAGAAGGCTGGGGGTGGTGACAGCCGACAGGGAGCTCTGGCATGGGCTGGTCCAGGAGGTCACGAAGAGTCAGAAGCGACTGAACGAATAAAACACAACAACATATCTGGGGGCACCAAAATCTTTCAAGCACTTTGGGCCTCTAAAGGTCGTAATCCAGCCCTGATGTGCTTTGCAACTGTTTCAACTAGAATTGCCAGAAAGAAGAATTTTGGCAGCAGTAAATGGGAGAAGAAGAGCAACAAAATGGCCAAAGTGACCACATTTTGCTCATCCCTGACCTATTTTCCTCCACCCTTTGATATCTAATTTTAGTTTTAAAGGACTCTAGTACAACTTCTTCAAAGACTTATTTTGGAATCTTAAATTCAGTGTCCAAATTTACATACATGCACATAGCTCCACAGATATATTTCTTTGGCACTAGCAGTCCCCTGCCACGTGTTGCTGTGGCTAAGTCTGGTGATCTGAAAAATAAAGTAATGAAAAGTGTTGATTTCTAATATATGTAATTTTTTTTGTTGTGTCAGGAGCGACTTGAGAAACTGCAAGTCACTTCTGGTGTGAGAGAATTGGCTGTCTGCAAGGACGTTGCCCAGGGGGACGCCTGGATGATTTGATGTTTTCTATCATCCTTGTGGGTGGCTTCTCTCATGTCCCCGCATGAGGAGCTGGAGCTGATAAAGGGAGCTCATCCGCCTCTCCCCGGATTCGAACCTGTCGGTCTTCAGTCGTATCGGCACAGGGATTTAACCCACTGAGCCACCGGGGGCTCCAATATATGTAATGTCTTTATGCTTGTGGGTAAACAGTATTTCTTGCTGTTTTTTGTCAGTGTGGATGTGAAGATTGTCTGGTTTGCCTACTCTGGAACATGCAACACATGCTAGGGGTCCCTTTCAAACCTACCATACTATATCTCTGTGCGTGTGAATCATATATATCTACCTATATCTATGGCTGTATGGCTCTTTGTCAGGAGGGCTTTGATTACGTTTTTTGCCCTGATGAAGGGAGTTGGACTGCATGACCTTAAGTATGGGGCTTCTGTGTGAGAAGTTTGCCCCAATTCTGTCGTTGGTGGGGTTCAGCATGCTCTTTGATTGTAGGTGAACTATAAATCCCAGGAACTACAACTCCCAAATGTCAATGTCTATTTCCCCCCAACTCCATCTGTGTTCATATTTGGGCATATGGAATATTCATGACAAGTTTGGTCCAAATCCATCATTGGTTGAGTCCAAAGTGCTCTCTGGATGTAGATGAACTACAACTCCCAAACTCAAAGTCAATGCCCACCAAACCCTTCTGGTGTTTTCTGTTGGTCATGGGAGTTCTGTGTGCCAAGTTTGGTTCAATTCCATCATTGGTCGAGTTCAGAATGCTCTTTGATTGTAGGTGAACTATAAATCTCAGCAATTACAACTCCCTAATGACAAAATCAATTTTTTAAAGTGATGGTCGTACCTTGGGTTAGAAGGTGTCTTGTGGCCAAAATTGGCGGCATTTCGTACAGTGTGTTTTTAGTTATGTTAATCCCACAAACGAACATTACGTTTTAATTTATATATAGATAAGTATTCTGTGTGCTGCTAGGGACTGGAGAGATCGGAAAGTGAGTTTAGACTCGGGGATGTGTTCAAATGTTTTGAGAACTGCTCCTTTAATTATAGTGTTGATGGGAACTTAGTGGTATAATCAAGCAATCCAGCCAAATGTTCTAACCTTTCTCTTTCTCTCTCAATCTCTCTCTCTTAATTATGATGCCACTTTTCTGTTAGTGGTCTGATTCTTGTAGGAGCAAAAACCTACTCTGTCATTACAAAACATTATTGTAGGAGTTGCACACCAAACCAAGAAGAAGATACTCCGAGCCTGTAATTATCCATGCTCCCTTTTCAGTGAGGCTCTCTGGGCCTATGTCCTCCCCATTCCCAGCACGGATCCATTAAATGAAGTCATAATCATACATCACACACTTTTCTCAGGCTGGGCACAAAATTTGGAAGCTGAAAAACTGCTCTCAAGTTTAACATGTATCTGTGATGGCAGAGCTGGAAAACAATATTTTTTTGAACTACAATCCTCATAATGTTTCAGCTGGCATGATCACTGTGTTGAGTTTATTTATCGTGTCAGAAGCACGATTGTATTGCATTTTTTAACAAACAAACAAAACACAAAGTTTGCAATCTTGGTAGTTGATTAAATGTCCTTTGACCACTATCTGGCCACTTGGAGTGCCTCTGGTGTTGCCGCAAGGAGGTCCTCCATTGTGCATGTGGCAGGGCTCAGGTTGCATTGCAGCGGTTTGCTCTTCTCCACACTCGTATGTCATGGATTCCACTTTGTAGCCCCATTTCTTAAGGTTGGCTCTGCATCTTGTGATGCCAGAGCGCAGTCTGTTCAGCACCTTCCAAGTTGCCCAATTTTCTGTGTGCCCAGGAGGGAGTCATAGAATCATAGAATCATAGAATCGAAGAGTTGGAAGAGACCTCATGAGCCATCCAGTCCAACCCCCTGCCAAGAAGCAGGAATATTGCATTCAAATCACCCCTGACAGATGGCCATCCAGCCTCTGCTTAAAAGCTTCCAAAGAAGGAGCCTCCACCACACTCCAGGGCAGAGAGTTCCACTGCTGAATGGCTCTCACAGTCAGGAAGTTCTTCCTCATGTTCAGATGGAATCTCCTCTCTTGTAGTTTGAAGCCATTGTTCCGCATCCTAGTCTCCAGGGAAGCAGAAAACAAGCTTGCTCCCTCCTCCCTGTGGCTTCCTCTCACATGGTCTCACATATTTATACATGGTCTGTCACTCTCATTTGGAGTCTCTCATTTGGTATCAGTCATTGATTGAGGTTCTGGGTTTGAGCCTGCCACTTTTGGACTCTAGCTTGCTGAGGTGTTCCAGTGTGTGTCTCTGTAGATATTAGAAAACTATTTCTTGATTTAAGTCATTGACGTGCTGGCTGATATCCAAACAGGGGATGAGCTGGAGATGTCACTGTCTTGGTTCTTTCACTATTGGCTGCTACTTCCCAGCGGATGTCAGGTGGTGCAATACCGGCTAAACACTGTAATTTCTCCAGTGGTGTAGGGTGCAGACACCCCGTGATAATAACTGTGTTGAGTGATTTCAACAAACTACTAAGCTATTCAACTTGTATGCAGAACACATCATGTGATGTGCAGGGCTTGATGAATGCATGGCTAGGGTAAAAATTGCTGGAATAAACATTAACAACCTTAGATATGCAGATGATACCACTTTGATGCCCAAAAGCGAGGAGGAGACGAGGAGTGAAAGGAGAAAGCGCAAAAGCTTAGTTGCAGTTAAACATAAAAAAAACCAAGATTATGGCAACAAGAATGATTTGACAACTGAGAAATAGAGGGAGAAAAACATGGAGGAACTTGTATTTCTAGATGAAAAGATTACTGCAGATGCAGACTGCAGCCAGGAAATCAGAATATGTTTACTTCTTGGGAAGAGAGCAATGACCAATCTCGATAAAATAGTGAAGAGTAGAGATATCACACTGGCAACCAAGATCCGCATAGTTAAAGCAATTGTATTCCCCATAGTCACCTACGGATGTGAGAGCTGGACTTTAGGGAAGGCTGAGCGAAGGAAGAGAGATGCTTTTGAGCTGTGGTGTTGGAGGAAAGTGCTGAGAGTGCCTTGGACTGCAAGAAGATCCAACCAGTCCATACTTCAGGAAATAAAGCCCGACTGCTCATTGGAGGGAAGGATAGTAGAGGCCAAGATGAAGTACTTTGGTCACATTATGAGAAGAAAGGAAAGCTTGGAAAAGTCAATTATGCTGGGGAAAATGGAAGGAAAAAGGAAGAGGGACCAACCAAGGGCAAGATGGACGGATGGCATCCTTGAAGTGACTGGATTGACCTTGAAGGAGCTGGGGGTGGTGACGGCCGACAGGGAGCTCTGGCATGGGCTGGTTTATGATGTCACAAAGAGTCGGAAGCAACTGAACAAATAAACAACAACAAGTGGCCTTCAGGAAGAGCTGTTCTTAGCCACGCCCACCTCGTCCCTCTTCAGCGCCGTTCACCGCCAGCCAGGGACGGGAAACTGCGAGATTTTAAAACTGTTTGTTTAGGCTTTCTGACTTTGTCAAAGTTACTTAATGGTTCTGGAGGGAGGGAGGGGCACCTTCCATTAACGAAGCAAATGAAGCGATTCGGATTTCTGCTATTTCCGATCTTTTTTCCAAGAAAATTTCAGAAATCATTTCAAAATCGAATCGCCAGCGCCCCCTATATACGAAACGAGTTTAGAACCATTTTTTTTAATCACCCAAGCCTACTATATATGTTGTATGTCTATAGCATTGAATGTTTGCCATGTATATGTACATTGTAATCCACCCTGAGTCCCCTGCGGGGTGAGAAGGGCAGAATATAAATACTGTAAATAAAATAAATAAATATTCTGGTTTGAATTCTATGGCAGGAGAATGGCATTACAGTAAGACTCCTGTATGTACAGGACTGTTTCCTGCATTTTCATTTATGCACATATGAAAACATACGTTTCTCTAGTTACTTTCTAGGTCCTCCAGAACAACTTTCATATTTTTAAGTCAATAGTCCTTTATTTCACCCTATGTCTGGAAGCTCTGTCAAACTGGCTACGTGCTAGCAGACTGAAGGTGAACCCAGCGAAGACTGAGATTCTCTGGCATGGCCGCCCGGCAGGTCTGACTCCTCCATTACCCACCTTCGATGGTGCCGCCCTATCTCCATCGACCACTGTTAAGAGCTGAGGCATCATCCTGGATTCACAGCTGACAATGGAAGCTCAGGTCGCTGCTGCCAGCAAACAGGCCTTTTTCCATCTACGACAAGCGAGGCAACTGGCACCCTACCTATCTGACGAGGCTCTGGCAACTGTCATCCATGCCACGGTCACGTCTAGGCTGGACTATTGCAACGCCCTGTATGTGGGCCTTCCGATGTCTACGACCCGAAAGCTTCGTATTGTTCAGAATGCGGCAGCCAGGTTACTCACAAGAACACCCATGAAATGCCATATAACACCAGTGCTGCAACATTTACATTGGTTTCCAACTGAGTACCGTGGCCTGTATAAGATGCTAGTTCTGACCTTTAAAACTCTTTACGGCCAGGGTCCATCGTACCTTAGGGACCGCCTCTCCTTCTCCCATCATCGGAAGTCGCAACGACCAGCCCAATGTGACTTAGAATCATAGAATCATAGAATCAAAGAGTTGGAAGAGACCTCGTGGGCCATCCAGTCCAACCCCCTGCCAAGAAGCAGGAATATTGCATTCAAATCACCCCTGACAAATGGCCATCCAGCCTCTGCTTAAAAGCTTCCAAAGAAGGAGCCTCCACCACACTCCGGGGCAGAGAGTTCCACTGCTGAACGGCTCTCACAGTCAGGAAGTTCTTCCTAATGTTCAGATGGAATCTCCTCTCTTGTAGTTTGAAGCCATTGTTCCATTGCGTCCTAGTCTCCAAGGAAGCAGAAAACAAGCTTGCTCCCTCCTCCCTGTGGCTTCCTCTCACATATTTATACATGGCTATCATATCTCCTCTCAGCCTTCTCTTCTTCAGGCTAAACATGCCCAGTTCCCTAAGCCGCTCCTCATAGGGCTTGTTCTCCAGACCCTTGATCATTTTAGTCGCCCTCCTCTGGACACATTCCAGCTTGTCAATATCTCTCTTGAATTGTGGTGCCCAGAATTGGACACAATATTCCAGAATAGAGGGGTAGCATTACTTCCTTAGATCTAGACACTATGCTCCTATTGATGCAGGCCAAAATCCCATTGGCTTATACTCCATATACCGGGTCCTAGAGAAGTGCACTTGGAAAGGACCAGACGCATGGCTTTTTCTATTTCTGCCCCTGCCTTGTGGAATTCCTTGCCGCCCTACATGAGAGCCATGCGTGACTTCGGGCCTTTTACTCTCGCACTTAAGACCTGGCTTTTTACTAGAGCATTCGATCTCTGTTAATTTTTAATTGTATGTATTTTTGTATTTTATCTTTTATAATTTAGCTGTAAATCGCCTAGAACATTCTCAGATGGAGGGCGATTAATAAGTTATTAAATGATGATGATGATTTCAATCAGGTTCACTATTACCCACAATTTTATGTCCATGTGCAAAGTCCATATCCGCTGCAGATGTGGAAACTTGTGCTGTATATAAAATATGGTGACTGCATGTTTCTGTTCTACATTGAAAGCATTTTATTAATCATATTGGAGAAAATGAAAATATTATGTTTATCAGAGTTTACTGTATATTTATTGTGCTTCTCTTTCAGAGCAATGTTTTATTATGAAGCATTGCAAAACCTTAGAAATTGATTTCATTTATATATTTCAGTGAAGATACTGAGACTAATGCTATTAGAATTAGTGATGGGAGCGAGCTTTAGCTGATAGCTCCGTGACACCTTTTATCCTGCCAAATCCAGGAGAAAATTGCAAATGATTATGTACAATCGTCCACAATAAGGTGGAGCCTGGCTTAGTGCGAGATACCTTATTTTAAATATATATGGAAAATGTTCTCTTCTAAATACTCTAGGATTTAAATGCCCTAATGTACCATAACACAAGTAATGCTCCTGTATTACTAATTCGGACACATTTGTGATAGGAAAAAATGCTCCATCAAACACAATTCATTTGAAGAATACGATGTTCTTTAGGGACTATTTTGGTAATCAAGAGCATGATTGGTGTATGGATTTGTCCAAGATTTTCTAGTGGCTGAAAAATGAGGTTTTAAAGTGCTCGTGTACATGGGAAGAAAGCAAGAAAGAAAGCAAACAAGAAAGAATATATATTGTCCAACTCAATGTGGGTCGTCACAAAGACGCTTTTGAGAGTAAACAAATGAAGAATTGAGAAAATAAGGAAGAAGATGGTATTTAAAGAATGTGAATACTTGGTGCATGCTGGGACCGAACACTGAAGAGACTGTTCATTTTATAGGTTAGATGCATTATAACAGGAATTGGGTAAATAATACTACAAAAATACAGTTACTTGGGAGAAAAGAACATTCTGACTTGGACTGTTTCTCACAGGCTGAGGTTCATAATATGAATGGAAGTTATTTTGTCTAGGGGTCATTGAGGAGGTTGGTTTCACCAACCCCACATCATGGTAAATATCATCCTCCACTGTGAGTGAGGCTGCTACATTCAGAAGCAGGAGCACTAGGCCAATTCCTCATCACAACCTCACTCACTAGTGTAAGAGACCTGGAAACATCCTCCTCCTTGCACCCCAGTTGATATACGGCAATCCACCTTCACTCATTTGCTAGTTTTCAAGGGAGAATTGAGGAATTGGTGCCAGGAGACATTGTTTAGCTACACATCTGCAACTAAGACTGGATCTGCACTGCCAAATAATGCAGTTTTAGCTGCATTGAACTGCATTATATGGGTCTACACCAGTGGTTCTCAACCTGTTGGTCTCCAGATGTTTTGGCCTTCAACTCTCAGAAATCCTAACAGCTGGTAAACTCGCTAGGATTTCTGGGAGTTGTAGGCCAAAACACCTGGGGACCTACAGGCTGAGAACCACTTGTAACGATGCCACCACTTTATAAAGACGACACCAGAAGTAGTAGGGTCGTCTCTGATTTGTCAGGGTCTCCTACTATTTGTAATGGATTTACAAATTTGATAACACAGCTAATAGCTTGTAATATGTCTTTCTTCAATGTGTAGCGCGGCTTGTCTTGAAATTATTTGAAACAGAGACTTGGCTTTAAGAGAAACTGTAACAAGTTTATTGAAGTAGAGAAGAAGCTTACTGGTTTCAATGTTTCTCAACTCTTAAAGGCACATTTTTTTAGAGGTTACATTAATAACACTTCATAAACCAACTCTTAAGAGGACTGTTCCATCCACTAGACAGGTTTTTAACTTATTTTCCTCCAAAATGTGTTTCTTTCCTTAACAGATCACTTCAGGTACTAGCTTCCTTATGTTATTTCTGTTGCAGTAAAGATGCTTACTGGGGTTTTCTCCCCCTTTTTGCTCATACACTATCTACTAATCTAAATAAGTCAACTTGACCTATCTAAACCTCACAGGCTAAAAGCCTAAACCTTCCTGGTTCTCAACATGGTAGAACCAGCCTTTCCCTGTAGTTCTCTAACTACAGACTGCTTCCCTGATTCTCAATACAGTAAAACTAGCCTTTCCTGCAGTTCACAGACTACAGACTGCTTTCCTGATTCTCAACACAGGAGAACCAGCCTTTCCTGCAGTTCACAGACCATAGACTCACCGTTTTAAAATGCCTGCCCTGCCAAGTGGCAGTTGCCTCTGCCCCTTTTCCATGGCAACCGAGCTCAGAGTGAGCTGAGCTGGCTACCATCCCCCCAGTTATAGTATTTTAAATACCCTTTTAAACACCTATCTATAATTATACATAACTGTAGGTTAAAATTTGCACTTGGCAAATGTCAAGGTCTGCCCCCCCCCCCCCCAACTCCATCTGTGCTCATATTTGGGCATATTGAGTATTTGTGCCAAGTTTGGTCCAGATTCATCATTGTTTGAGTCCACAGTGCTCTCTAGATGTAGGTGAACTACAACTCCAAAACTCAAGGTCATTGCCCACCAAACCCTTCTACTGTTTTCTGTTGGTCATAGGAGTGTGCCACGTTTGGTTCAATTCCATCGTTGGTGGAGTTCAGAATACTCTTTGATTATAGGTGAAGTATAAATCCCAGCAACTACAACTCCCAAATGACAAAATCATAATTTTTGAGTGATGGTCACTCCTTGTGTTGTGAGACATTTTGTTGCCATATTTGGTGTGGTTTCATTCATTGGTTCTTTTGTTTTAAGGTACTTATTACACACAGAGCATTTATATATAGAGAGATTTACAGTACTTAAATATAATAGGCTACAAAGTCCTGGTGTGGAAGCTCAAGCAGTGATTTCTTTTTAGGGTGACGCAAACATATGGGAATTTGGGGAGCTGCAAAAATGTCTGGGGTTGCATGCAGTCCACAGGGCTCATGTTGTCCACTCTGCTCTAGATCTTTCCTTCTTTTCTGCCAGCTTACATTCAAGAAGCTCTTTTGCTTCCTTTGATGAGCCTCAGAGTTTGTGCTTTTAAAAAAATCAATTTATCTTCATGCTTCTTTTAAATCAATTTATCTTCTGTGCCTACTCTCTGACTCTCTGTAGGGTCAAAACAGTTCATCTAGTGCTGCCCAGAGTTTCTTCTGCCGGCCTTTTTGTCCTCTTGCACAGCCAGCTCTGCCAATCTCTCCCAGAGACTTTAACCCCGCTCCTACCAAATCCCTTAGCACATGACAATATAGATTACAGAATTATCTCACCAATCCAAACAAGAACAGGATGTAGAAACAAAGAATCAAGATAACAAGCCTAAGCCTCTCCAAAGAAAGGAACGCCATTGTATACAAAGGGTTGCTTCACATCCAATTGATCTCAATAGGATAGTTAAGCATGTGCTTAAATCTGTCTGACTGAAATCAATAGGACTTTGGAGTGGACACTGACCTCAATTTCCATGCCTTGGATATTTTATGCCCTTCTCCTAACCTGCAATGCTTTGCAAATGGTTTCGAGACGTTCTCTACATGGAAGGCTTCAATGTGTATGTATGCTGAAAACCAATCATCTATACACATAACACACAACTCCCATGACCAACAGAAAATACTGGAAGGGTTGGTGGGCATTGATCTTGAGTTTGGAAGTTGTAGTTCACCTACATCCAGAGAGCAATGTGGGCTCAAACAATGAGCATTCTGAATCAAAGAGCATTCTGAAATCCACCAATTATGTCATTGAACCAAACGTGGCATACAGGACTCCCATGGCCAACAG
This sequence comes from Anolis sagrei, assembly GCF_037176765.1. Classification (NCBI taxonomy): domain Eukaryota; kingdom Metazoa; phylum Chordata; class Lepidosauria; order Squamata; family Anolidae; genus Anolis; species Anolis sagrei. The sequence continues at coordinate 12,167,867 of NC_090028.1, read as the reverse complement.
AAAACACTAGAAGGGTTTGGTGAGCATTGACCTTGAGTTTGGGAGTTGTAGTTCACCTACATCCAGAGAGCACTGTAGACCCAAACAATGATGGACCTGGACCAAACTTGGCACAAATATTCCATATGCCCAAATATGAACACAGATGAAGTTTGGGGGAAATAGATCTTGACATTTGGGAGTTGTAGTTGCTGGGATTTATAGTTCACCAACAATCAAAGAGCATTCTGAACCCCACAAACAACAGAATTGGGTCAAACTTCCCACACAGAACCCCCAGGACCAACACAAAATACTATTTTTTCTGATGGTCTTTGGCGACCCCTGTGACAGGGGGTCCCAACCCCCAGGTTGAGAAACACTGCAGATGAGGAAACACAACATACAAACAATCTACAAACCCACCAAGAAAATCCAACGACTCCCCCAGGGGTCCCAACCCCCAGGTTGAGAAACACTGCTGATGAGGAAACACAACATACAAACAATCTACAAACCCACCAAGAAAATCCAACAAATGCTACGTTCAGCAAAGGACAAGAGGGATCCTCTCACCTCTGCAGGAGTCTACCGTATACCATGCAGCTGTGGACAAGTCTACATAGGGACCACCAAACGCAGCACCCAGACACGCATCAAGGAACATGAAAGGCACCGCAGACTACTGCAGAGCACCTGATGAACCAGCCTGGACACAGCATATTATTTGAGAACACAGAAATGCTGGACCACACCAACAACCACCATGTCAGATTACACAGAGAAGCCATTGAAATCCACAAGCATGTGGACAATTTCAACAGAAAGGAAGAGACCATGAAAATGAACAAAATCTGGCTACCAGTATTAAAAAACTCTAAAATTATAACAGCTAAACAACAGAGAGGAAAAAACCAGGCACAGATTAACACCTCCCAGCAACAGATTTTCCCAGGCTCAGGCAGGCCTTCAAATGCTAATGAAGGTGATCAGCTAAACATTCACACCTAACTGCAGCAGGGAAGAGCTCCTTGCCCCACCCCAGCCATTCCACAGATATATAAACCCATTTTTCCTACTTCCAACAGACCTCACAACCTCTGAGGATGCTTGCCATAGATGCAGGCGAAACGTCAGAAGAAATGCCTCTAGAACATGGCTCTATAGCCTGAAAAAACCCACAAGAACCTACTGCTGTAGTTCATTCTGCAGCCAGAGAGCACCACCAATCACTTATTGAGATCAAATTTGCCTAGCATGACAAACTTTAACTACTGCTGGAGTTTCAGGGGATTCACCTGGCATGATGTGAGTTATAGTTCACCATTTTGTAAAATGGTGAACTATAACTCACATTTTGTGATGTGAGTTATGCATTTTGTAAAATAAAAAAATGACTTTTTCAAATAACACGGGCAACGCTAGCATAAAATAAATACGACACAAGAAATTAATGAAATATGCTAGCTTGAGAAAGACTTTGTAAAATCACGGATAGCAACTTGCCTGCCTTCTACACAACAACAGCTCCCCAGTCATAAATCAGACGCTGTCAGAATTATAAAGGAAATCTGTTACTTCCATATGGCCTCCAATCCCATTTATCACAGATGCACACAGTCATTAGCACTGCAATTTTTTTCTTGGAGCCGAAAAGAGACGAGAAAGGGTTAAAAGGCAAGGAGTCTTTAAACGCCATCCTTTCATAGAAACAGGGAAAAAAAGATAAATAGATGGAAGATGCTAGAAAGATAAATAGATAGATGATAGAGATAGGTATACACCATAATGTGATTCAGATCCTGAGAAATAATTCCCCGACAAGAAAAATGTTGCTTGTGATTGCTGATAGTATAATGATGTTATTGGACATGTAAATGAGATCGGTGTCAGATGTGGAGTTGAAGAAGATACCTGGAGCATGAAATGGCTTTCAAAGGGTCCTTTTTCCTCACTTAAAATAGTTTCTTTCTTGTGCATTTCTCTTTAGGAAGTATCTTAAAAACACATCAAGTGTTTCCACTTTCTGTTCCAGGCCCGAGAAATGCTGTTTATCTCTTTTTAAGAGCTCTGCAACAGAAAAAAAGGACAGAAATTAATGTGTGTGCATTGGGAGAGTGAGACGTAGGCTTATGCTGTACTTAAACTACTGAATGCATTTATAACGGAGATAACCGGTTGCCGTGTGTTGGTGAGGACGGGCTTATTTAACACAACTCCTATTTGCTTAACATCTTCATCCTGGAATAATCTTTGGCATTATCATTTTCCAAATGAGTGTCACTCACAAAAGCATTTTAAAGGGTGAACGGATAAATAGAATTAAATTATTAGGAATGTCACAGCAGACAATGTTTGTTCAGTTGCAGGCAGTAATAGGCAGTAACTTTTTTATTTACTTTTTTATTTACTATTTTTTATTTACTGCCTATTACAGGGAAAACCAGCTGATCCCCAACCCATCCAAAACACAGACATGTGCCTTTCATCTCAAGAACAGAGAAGCATCCCGAGCTCTGAAGATCACCTGGGAAGGAATCCCACTGGAGCATTGCAGCGCACCCAAATACCTGGGAGTCACTCTGGACCGTGCTCTGACCTACAAGAAGCACTGCCTGAACATCAAGCAAAAAGTGGGTGCTAGAAACAATATCATACGAAAGCTGACTGGCACAACCTGGGGTTCACAACCAGATACAGTGAAGACATCTGCCCTTGCGCTGTGCTACTCTGCTGCTGAGTATGCATGCCCAGTGTAGAACACATCTCACCACCCTAAAACAGTGGATGTGGCTCTTAATGAGACATGCCGCATTATCACGGGGTGTCTTCGCCCTACACCACTGGAGAAATTACACTGCTTAGGCGGTATTGGACCACCTGACGTCCGCCGGGAAGTAGCAGCCAATAGTGAAGGAGCCAAGGTAGAGACATCTCCAGCTCATCCCCTGTTTGGGTATCAGCCAGCACATCAACGACTTAAATCAAGAAATAGTTTTCTAAGATCTACAGAGACACTCGCTGGAACACCTCAGCAAGCGAGAGTCCAAAAGTGGCAGGCTCAAACCCAGAACCTCAACCAAGAGAAAGAAAGCTTCAGATGTGCTGTTGGTTAGGCAGGTAGCTCTGAGAAAACCATTGTAAGTACGTCTGAGATATAGAAAAGCTTATTAAGATATAGAGAAGCTGATTGAGTCATAGATAGAAAGATAGTGATTGAGTGATTGAATTATATAGATAAAGAAGCTAATTGAGATAGATAGATATAGATAGCAATTGAGTTATAGATAGCAATTGAGATATAGAAAAGTTATTGAATATTATTGAGCAGTACTTCATCTCCAAAGCTAACCTTGAGCTATAGATAAGGAAAAACCTGTTTTTCTAACCATAGCAGCTCAGGGTTAGGGTGAAAGGATCCCAGGATATTTTCTACCTTTTGGGGAAGAGCTACCTCAGTAACTGAAGAAAAAAGAAAGACATATCATCTCTATGGTTCCACCAATTGACTGTTTTGTTTGTAACTTTGACATGTTTGGGCATGTTTAGCTTGAAGAAGAGAAGGCTGAGAGGAGATATGATAGCCATTAGGGCTGGGCGGTTTCGTTTCGTTAATTTGTAATTCGTTAAAAATTCGTTATTTTTTTTGTTAACGAAGTGATAACGAACTATTCTGGAGCAGCTTAAAAATGAAACGAATTTTTCAATTCATTTCGTAAATGCTTCGTATTTCGTTATGTATTCGTTTCGTTATTGGTTTGAGGTCATTTCGTTATTATTTCCACATGTCTGGGGCAAGTTTTATAGTTGTTTTTTGTTTAATTAGTGAAAAAAATATAATATCACACCAACAGTCAACAACAGAGGGAGAGGGAAGCTTCAGAAGTTCCCCCTGTCCCATTTGGAGGTTTTTTAGCGTATTGCGCGGTCGCGTCCACCATTAACGAATCAATTCATTATTGTTTCGTTATTGTTTCGTTATTGTTTTGTAATTTTTTTACCATTTACAAAATTTCGTAAATATCGATTTTTTTTAAAAAAAAAATTCGGAATTCTTTTAAATATCGAAACGCAAAAAAACCCAAAAACGAATCGATTTTAGAAACAAATTTTTCCGTTGTTACCCAGGCCTAATAGCCATGTATAAATATGTGAGAGGAAACCACAGGGAGGAGGGAGCAAGCTTGTTTTCTGCTTCCCTGGAGACTAGGATGCAGAACAATGGCTTCAAATACAAGAGAGGAGATTCCATCTGGACATAAGGAAGAACTTCCTGACTGTGAGAGCTGTTCAGCAGTGGAACTCTCTGTCCCGGAGTGTGGTGGAGGCTCCTTCTTTGGAAGCTTTTAAACAGAGTCTGGATGGCCATCTGTCAGGGGTGATTTGAATGCAATATTCCTGCTTCTTGGCAGGGAGTTGGACTGGATGGCCCATGAGGTCTCTTCCAACTCTTTGATTCTATGATTCTATGACAAGCTGTGCCAAGTTTGCAAGGACTTTGAGAAATAAATATTCAGTTTTGGTGTTCAAAACCTGTAGTAGCCTCAGTCGCTGGGAATCTCAAGCTTCTAAAGAAAGACCCCCGCGTTCCGCCCGGACAAAGAGAGAAGCACATCTTAGTTTTATTTTTATAGGATCTGGGTGTGACGGCACCGGGTATGTTTTGAACCCCAACTCCAAAGATCTCTTACAATTGGCCATATTTGTTGAGCCTTCTAGTGAGAAGTCAAAAATATCCAGATGGCCAAAGTTTCACTGACATGATCTAAAAACAAGAATTTACACAAGGAAGGCCAATTTTAACAAACATCCATAAATACTAATAATTTTCATTAATGACTGACCATAAACTTTATTCTAGCCTATCTATCTTCCCTTGATGTTTTCAACAGCCTGTTCCCAATGTAAGCAGATTTTTATAAATGACACAACTTCCAAAGACACTGTAGGTCATTTCTTGTGGTCATTACCACTTTGGCAGAATTACAGGTTGTTGTTGGTGAGGAACACTTCAATAAATCAGATTTTTTTTATGATTAAGTGTCCTCAGAAGGTCAACAGCATCTCTTAATAATAAAAACGGAAACAGCAGAATTTTCTAAGAATTCAACCAGAGAACATCTGACAGGATTTAATCCATTCATCCTGTCATACATTTCCTTCTTCTCAGTTTCAAAGACACAGTGCTAAAGAGGACACTAGGATTTCCTTAGAGCTAGCTAAAGAAAAATACAAAAGCTCTATGCAGGAGTTGGCTTGCTCATTTGAAGGGCAGACCTACATTGAATGACTCATCCCTGGAATCTAGGAATCTGTTGCAGAGAACTGACTTGCAAGGAATTTCTGCTCCCAATAAAATCCCAAGGATAAAATCTCCTTGAATCTAAGCATCTGGTGGCTGAACTTAATGGAAAATCTGATGGGTATGGAGGACCTCTCCCATCCTTTGAAATCCAAGAGAAAGGGGCAAAATCACCTTCATTAGTATAAAGCAACTATATGTGAAGTGCATCCTCATTAGGGGTGTGTGATTCATCCAAAAACCCATCCTGCTTTTGGTCCCGTTTTCAGTTGGGCTCCCATTCCATTTTTTGGAAAGTTCCTGAAAACAGGAGGGAAGAAATGCCATTTTTCATATCCATCAGCCAGAAGCTCGGTTTTCGCTTCGGGAAGACTGGGCCCATTCACAGCAATGGGGAAAATGGCGAGGGTCCTCTTTCCATCATTTATGGCTATTGGGATGAAAATGGCCACCACTTGGACACATTTACCACTGAAAATCCCCCAAGTTTCAGAATGTTTGAGTCATACACAGATTTTTAGGATTTTTTAAAGTTTCTAATGTCTTTTTTAAAATCCTCATAATTGATATTATATCTATATAAATAAAAAATGTAATGTTCATTTGTGGGATTAACTTAACTCAAAAACCACTGGATGAATTTATACGAAATTTGGACACTACACCCCTGACAGACCAACAAGTGACCATTATTCATAAAGCCCCCCAAAAAGGAGTGGAAAGGACTTAAAACCCTAAAAAGCTAAATGATGGAAAGCAAAATCGCAAAACCGAAAAAAGAGAATGAAGTAAAGAGGGAGAGAATGAAGGAGAGAAAGAAAGAAAGACGGAGAGAAAGAGGGAGGGAAAGAAAGAAGGAAAGAGAGAAGAAATGAAGGAAAGAGGTGGAGAAGGAAGAAAGAAGAGAAAGACTGAGGGAAAGAAAAAGAGGTGGTGAAGGAAGGAAGGAGAGAAGGAAAGAAAAAAGGGAAGGAAGGGAGAAAAGAGGGAGCAAAGGAAGTGGGAAAGAAAGAGGGAGGGAAGATTGGCCACAGCAATGCATGGCGGGTACAGCTAGTATCTATATAAATAAAAATGTAATGTTCGTTTGTGGGATTAACATAACTCAAAAACCACTGGACGAATTCACACCACTGGACGAATTTGGACACAATACACCTATCAGGCCAACAAGTGACCATCACTCATAAAAACACTGAAAAACACAGTGAAGGGATTTAAAAAGCAAAAAAGTAAAAAGACACTGCAGTGCATGTGCAAAAATGATTCCCCCTGACAAATAATACACACAATAGCATACCTATACTCTCTTCCAGACTACAGCTCTCAGCATCCCCTAGATCAGGCCTTTTAGGAGAGAAGGATAATCCAAATGCACTGCTTCCAAGCTGCAAGTTTTCTTCTCCTTGGATTTCTTTGAAATCATCCCAATCCCTGCATATTTCCAATTTCCTATTCCTGGATTGCAACTCCCAGCAATCCTCCAGATAGATTAGATAGAGATAGATAGATAGATAGATAGATAGATAGATAGATAGATAGGTAGATAGATAAGTAGATTGATCAGGAGGAGGGCTGGGAGCTGCAATCCAAGAATAGGTAGAGAAGGAAGAATGAGGAGAAAGCAGAAAGGGAAAGAAAAGGGGGAAGAAAGGGAAGAGGAAAAGGAAGGAGAGAAGGAAAGAAAAAAAGGAGAGAAAGAAGGAAGGAAGGTTGGCCACAGCAACTCGTGGCGGGTACAGCTAATATCTATATATAAAAAAATTGTAATGTTTGTGGGATTAACATAACTCAAAAAACCAGTGGACGAATTGACACCAAATTTGGACACAATACATGTATCAGGCCAACAAGTGACCATCACTCATAAAAACACTGAAAAACACAGGGGAAACCAAAAAATAAAAAATACATTACACACACACACATATATATGTAAACACACATATATACACATATACACAAATATATACACACACAAAGCACATATACACAGACTGGGCCACAGCAACACATGGCAGCGGACAACTAGATATATATATTCCTATATTTTTAATGTGTAAGTGTGTGTGTGTGTGTTTGTGCACTGAACTACTTTTGCAAGCACACACAAACAGATCAGCTGCCTTGTGTTCCATTATCACCAGTCTCTGGCTGCTCCTGCCCACCCTGTTTCCAGGGATTCACCTGCTGATTCAACCAAATCCCTTGAATACGGAACACCGACCAGATATTGTGCACATTCCTAATTCTCATCAAGTATCAAGCATATATGGCCATATATAAACCTTCCAGAAGCTGCTGGGAGTCCTCATTGCTTAAAACCATTCAATTTTAGTAATGTCCTGGATGAAATTTATTTCTTAGATGACAAGACATTGTAGTGAGAAGAATCCATAGTTCAGGACTCATTCTGCACACATTCATACACGTGTGCGCAAAAATTAGATATTAGATACTAAATAATTTTATCTTTGAGAATCCCGGCCCAAAGTGATTCAACCCTTATTCTCTAGATGAATGAACAGATTGGTATGGAATTATCCTATAATTAAAACACCTTTAGATAAAATATAAATGTATACTGTGTCAGGACATATATTCACAATAGTTTTAGAAAACGTGTCTTTTCACGCAGAATGAGTTTTAATGCAGAAACAAGGTGAATGAACATATTTGGAATGGTCCTGGGCCATCTCTCTCTGCTTCAGGTTATCCCTTTAGGTGTTTGCATGATAGAGAAAGTGGGGGTGGGGGCTTAAGCATATTAGAAGGATTTCTTAGAAGCAAACAAGCAGTTGAGAAATGGATGGAGAAGGAACCAACTGATGAACTAGCCAATCCATCACAGTGCTAAAACAATGGAGTGCAGTTGTCAAAGGAGAAAACAAACAGAACTGGCATAACACAAAGATACACAAAAGCCCCTGAGCAACATTAAATCACCTCAAGACATCTCTATTAAACAGAATTACTGTCCCCATTAAGAAGCAGTCATTGCTATTTAGTGTCACTGACTGTTCAGTTTGTTCTCTGGGAGGCATCTCGAGGAAGCAGATGTCACATTTGGGCTCCTCCTAGGGAAAGAACTCATTTATGTAGAATCCTTACTCCCAAGAGAACCAAATCCAATGGGTTCAAGTGGATGAGAGGTGGGAGTCCCTTGGCTTGGGACAGACTTGTGGCCCCAAGACCATTTTTGTCCTGTCCGTTTCCTTGCTTTTAAAACAATTGACAAAAAAATCCAATGAAAAAGAGGGGAAATTATGTTCTTTGAAGCCTTCAAGACTACCAACCTTACTTTCAGATGTTAAAGAACTAGTCTGGTACTTTCTTATTAACATCTTAGTTAAGTACACCTAAGTAAGACGATCCCTCGTAGCCTCGAGGATGACCACGGTGGTCCATGCCTTAGTTATCTCTAGATTGGATTACTGCAATGCGCTCCAGGTGGGGCTCCCCTTGAAGACAGTCCAGAAACTACAACTTGTCCAATGCTCGGCTGCCAGATTAACAACGGGGACGAATTACAGGGAGCAGTCAACCCCCCTGTTTAAGGAGCTCCATTGGCTGCTGTTTATTTTCCAGTCCCAATTCAAGATACAGGTCATCACCTATAAAGCCCTAAATGGTTTGGGTCCCGCCTACCTTCGTGACCGTATCTCCCTCCATGAACCTGCCCAAACCCTTCAATCTTCAGGGGAGACTCTCCTTTTGCCCCTGCCATTATCTCAGGCCGGCCTTGTGGGAACAAGGGAGAGAGCTTTCTTCTCAGTGGCCCCCCGACTTTGGAATACATTGCCCGGTGAGATTAGGCAAGTCCCTATTTTAGAAAGTTTTAAGAAGAATATCAAAACCTGGCTCTTTTGTTGCACTTTTGGTGATTAACCATACAATCTGATATTGTTGCTACCCCTCAACATTTGTCCTTAGAGTACTCCTCCTCCTCTCCTGTCAGAAGACCCTTCTCGACCCCACTCCTGAAGAGTTTCTCCCTCACAAATGATCTGTAACTGCTTTGGAAAATGGTGATCAGACATTCGGACAACATGGCCAGTCCAAGAGAGTTGATGGTGTAGGAGCATCGCTTCAGTGCTGGTGGTCTTTGCTTCTTCCAGCACGCTGACATTTGTCTGCTTGTCTTCCCAAGGGATTTGCAGGACTTTTTGGAGGCAACACTGATGAAATAATTCCAGGAGTTGAGTGTGATGTCTGTAGACAGTCCACATTTCACAGGTGTATAGCAGGGTTAGAAGGGCAATAGCTTTATAAACAAGCACCTTGGTCTCCCTATGGATGTCCCAGTCCTCAAACATTCTCTGCTTCATTTGAAAAAAATGCTGCACTCGCAGAGCTCAGACGGTGTTGTAGTTCAGTGTCAATGTTGACTTTTGTGGAGAGATGGCTGTAAGCTGTATTTCTGGAGGGATTGGTTGGTGCCTGCTGGAAGAGCACTTTGGTTTTCTCAATGTTAAATGAGAGGCCAAGCTTCTCAGAAGCTTCTGCGATGGTGTTTAGAGTGGCTTGTGACCTCTCCTGGTCTGATCTAACTTCTCCCAAACCTGGTGGAAACATTATTCATCTGGTTTTGTGACCTAACTAAGTGACCTCTCCTGATCTGGTCCCTTCTTCCATACCTGATGGAAACATTATTCACCTGTTTCCAGTCTTTGATAGAATGGATCCTCTTCTCCCCTTGTATCTAATGCCAAAACATAAAAAAACCAAAGATTGTGGCAACAAGAATGATTGATAACTGGCAAACAAAGGGAGAAAACATGAAGGCAGTGACAGACTTTGTATTTCTAGATGCAAAGATGACTGCAGACGCAGACTGCAGCCAGGAAATCAGAAGACATTTCCTTCTTGGGAGGAGAGCAAGGACCAATCTTGATAAAATTCTGAAGAGTAGAGACATCACATTGGCAACGAAGATCCGCATAGTAAAAATAATGGTATTCCCCATAGTCACCTACGGATGTGAGAGCTGGACCATAAGGAAGGCTGAGCGAAGCAAGATAGATGCTTTTGAATTGTGATGTTGTAGGAAAATTCTGAAAGTGCCTTGGACCATGAGAAGATCCAACCAGTCATGCTTCAGAAAATAAAGCCCGACTGCTCACTGGAGGGAAGGATATTAGAGGCAAAGATGAAGTACTTTGGCCAAAGGAAAGCCTAGAGAAGACAATTATGCTGGGGAAAAGGAAGGAAAAAGGAAGAGTGGCCGACCAAGGGCAAGATGGATGGATGGCATCCTTGAAGTGACTGGCTTGATCCTGAAGGAGATGGGGGTGGTGACAGCCGACAGGGAGCTCTGGCGTGGGCTAGTCCAGGAGATCACGAAGAGTCAGAAGCAATTGAATGAATGAACAACAACAATCTAATGCAGTGGTTCTCAACCTGGGGGTCGGGACCCTGAGGGGGGTCGCAAGGGGGTGTCAGAGGGGTTGCCAAAGACCATCAGAAAGAACAGTATTTTCTGTTGGTCATGGGGGTTCTGTGTGGGAAGTCTGGCCCAATTCTATCATTGGTGAGGTTCAGAATATTCTTTGATTGTAGGTGAACTATACATCCCAGCAACTACAACTCCAAAATGTCAAGGTCTATTTCCCCCATACTCTACTAGTATTCACAAGGCCTGGGTAACAACGGAAAAATTTGTTTCTAAAATCGATTCGTTTTTTGGGGGGTTTTGCGTTTCATTATTTAAAATAATTACAAAATTTTCCTTTTAAAAAGTTTGATATTTACGAAATTTCGTAAATGGTAAAAAATGAACGAATCGATTTCCGAAACAATAACGAATCGATTCGTTAATGGCGGACGCGACTGCGAAATACGCTAAAAAACCTCCAAAAACTTCTGAAGCTTCCCTCTCCCTCTGTTCTTGACTGTTGGTGTGATATTTATAATTTTTTTTCACTAATTAAACCATAAAACTGGCCCAGACATGCGGAAATAATAACGAAACGACCTCAGAACAATAACGAAACGAATACAATAACGAAATACGAAGCATTTACAAAACGTATTTAAAAATTCGTTTTTTTAAATAATTGCTACAGAATGGTTCGTTATCATTTTGTAATTGAAAAAATTAACGAATTATTAACGAATTATGAATTAACGAAACGAAACCGCCCAGCCCTAGTATTCACATTTGGGCATATTGAGTATTTGTGCTAAGTTTGGTCCAGATCCATCATTTTTGAGTCCACAGTGCTCACAGGATGTAGGTGAACCACAACTCCAAAACTCAAGGGCAGTGCCCACCAAATCCTTCCAGTATTTTCTCTTGGTCATGGGAGTTCTGTGTGCCATGTTTGGTTCTATTCCATCATTGGTGGAGTTCAGAATGCTCTTTGATTTAGGGTGAACTATAAAACCCAGCAACTACAACTCCCAAATGACAAAATCAATCCCCCCCGCAACCCCACCAGTATTCAAATTTGGGCATATTGGGTATTTGTGCCAAATTTGGTCCAGTGAATGAAAATACATCCTGCATATCAGATATTCATATGATGATACATAACAGTAGCAAAATTACAGTTATGAAGTAGCAATGGAAATTATTTTATGGTTGGGAGTCAACACAACATGAGAAACTGTACTAAGTGGTCGTGGCATTAGGAAGGTTGACAACCGCTGATCTAATGCCACATAAAGTTGATTCGTTCCAATCATGGTAACAATCACAACTTGGGGCCCATCTACAGGTCAAATGAGGCCGGCTGAGATGAATGGACTCCTTGGCATGCATATGATGCACATAGTCAATTTACCCTACACACCTGGAAAAGCCACAGAAACCAGCATTAGTCAAAAGTTGGGAGCTTCCTCTAAGTTCCACAGCTCACCTGCACTTTAAGGATAGGTAAACAGTAGGGCTGGGTGGTTTCGTTTCGTAATTTCGTAATTCGTTAAAAAATTGTTTTTTTTAAATAACGAAGCGATATTGAACCATTCAGGAGCAACTAAAAAACGAAACACATTTTTCCAATTCATTTCGTAATTGTTTCGGAATTGTTTCATTATTGATTAGTTATTGATTCGTTATTGATTCGTAAATGTTTCGTTATTATTTCCGCATGTCTGGTGCAAGTTTTAGGGTTGCTGTTTGTTTTCTCAGTGATAAAAAATATAATTATCACACCAACAGTCAACAACAGAGGGAGAGGGAAGCTTCAGAAGTTTTTTTAGCGTATTGCGCGATCGCGGCCGCCATTAACGAATCAATTCGTAATCGATTCGTAATTGTTTCGTAATTGTTTTATGATTTCCGAAATTTCGTAAATATCAAACTTTTTTAAAGGAAAATTTCGAAATTCTTTTAAATAACGAAACGCAAAAAAACCCTAAAAACGAATCGAGTTTAGAAACAAATTTTTCCGTGTTTGGACAGCCCTAGTAAACAGTTCTGATTTGGAACCGGCCACTGCTGTTTAAGCTACCACCCACTTTCCCCAGGCTTGGGTGTATCTGAGATCTTCTTCAGATACAGGGTGGCATATAAATATTTGAATGTTCATGTCCACCACACCCCTCAATTCAACAGTCTGCTATGAATCACTGGCTGGGATAAAGGCAGGGGACTGTTTTGTTTTTCTTTTACTTGTAAAGCACCATGTATAATGATCCTACTATGCAAATATGATTATGACTAATTGACAATCTGAAGTTTATTAAAAAAGAAACATTGGATTAGAAAATAAATTCACATCTCTTGCATCTCAGGAGTCCCTTGCATCTCTTGAGTGTTTTATGCCTTTCGGAGTCTTTCGCTAATGCTAAAACCTGCATTTCCTTTGGATTTGGGGAATGTTGGCTGGAAGTCAGGATCTGCTCTTAACATTTCTAGGCCAGGGGGTCATATAAATTTTAGATGTATGTCTTACTTTATACTTGAAATTCTAGAAGGTTGTGGACTGAGAACATGCTACTCTGGAGTCTAATCTGGATTCTTGGCACCCCTTTGGACTTATTTTTCCACATGTCCGGACTGAGACTGATGGAATCAGCATGCCCTGGACATCCTCTGGGTAGAAAGTGAAGTAAGGAAGTGAGAGATATAGCTGGAGAGAGTGGCCACTTTGTGCCAATATGGCACAGAAAAGTTGCTATCTTCACAACTGCCAAGTTAGTTTTGACTTAATGCTAAAAACAATTGTCACCAAAACAAAGTGAGGCAGCCATTCTTTTCATAAAGTTGGTTAGGATTACAAAACTGCAGTTATCAAGATTCCTTGGAGAATAGCTGAAATTTTGCATTTAATACATTTAAGATAGTGATCATATGCATGCCTGTATCTGAAAGTAAACTTTGTCAAATTCTGGGCTGACATCAATAGAGAGCCATTTAGCTCTCCGAAGCCCCACTCTGAGCCTTGAAGATCTAAGCAACTTTTGTGTCTTCTGTCTACTGTTAGTAATAATTATATAATAAGACTTTATTTATATTCTGCCTATCCCCTCACAGGGACTCAGAGCAGATTACAATATATACAACACAGGCATATTATATCAATGCCTTGATATAATTAATAGAAATTCACAGAGTGACAGACAAACACAAAGGCAAAGGCTTCCCCTTTCATGTCTGGCTTCTGAAGGTGATGCTCAACTTCCAGCTCTGGGCAGGCATGTAGCTGGGGGGGGGGGGGCTTGAGGGACTTCAGCCCCCCCCCCCCCCGAAATTCTCATGGTGGTTCACAAAAAGGCCGTACTGGTGCATTATTTAAACTGTTATGTTTATTCATATCATGATCTGATCACCATACTCAATATATCCCATATGCATGGGGGTATTGGGGTAATGATACAAAAGGTTTGCTAGGCTAGACCCTCTTTCACTCAGACTCAGCCCCCCCCCCCCGAAACTCAGCCCCCCCCGAAACCCCGAGAGTGTTCATCTCCATTTCTAAGCTGGCGAGCCTGTGTTGTCCATAGACACCTTCAGTTAGTGTGGCTGGCATGACTGCTTGGAGCTCGTGTTTGCCTTCACGCCAAGGCGGCACCTATTGATCTACTCACATTTGCATGTTTTTGAACTGAGGGTGGCAGCGGGAGCTCACCATGTCCCACGGATTCAAACTGTCAACCTTCAGGTCAGAAAGTTCAGCTCAACGGTTGCACTACCCGCAACCCCAAGTTATGACAACTTATTATTATTATTATTATTATTATTATTATAACTTTATTTGTACCCCGCTAGCATCTCCCGAGGGATTCAATGCGGTTTACACAGGCCGAAGCCCCAAAACACAATACAACAATACAATACCTAAAGCAAAATTAAAAACAGTTAAGCAGAAAAACAATAACAGTAACAATACACAAGACACTATTAAAACTGGGCCGGCCAGAGTAGGGGTACAGGATTAAAAGTGCTGATGTGGCGGGAGAGATATAGGATTATAAAGTAAGTGCAGTGTGCAGTGTGCAGTGATTTTGGTTCTACTAAAGTGCTTCTAGGATTTGGTGCTTATGTGCTGCCATTGAAAATATCTTGTCAACAATGTTTAATTAAAATCAAATTTCTTCTAAGTTGATATAAATTTCATGCTGCAAATCAATGAATTCAGATTAAAAGAAAGCTGATTGGAAGGAAGCTCGTTAGGGCGAAACACCCCAGGGAAACTAATCTGGGCAACCTCTAAGGGAAATATGTTGGAGAAGTCCCTCTCAGGATATCTGAGACCTGACTCTCTCCATTTCTATGCCATTAGAATTCCCCTCACCTCATCAAATTGAACCTTAGGTGAGTGTTTTAGTTAATGGCCTTCACCCCTGAAGGGAATGCCTTGGGCATACACCAAATTTGAGCTTTTCTTAACTGTTTACCGTGATCACCTATTTAATGACACACCATCCCAATTTGCCCTGTAACAGTATAGGGTAGGCGAAAAAACCCAGCTAGAATGTAAGAGGGGAAAAAATCCTACCCGGCCCCTTAACGGCAACCCTAATATACTGTTTAATGGGCGATAGTGGTGGGTTGATGCTTGGCTCCAGAATGAAGAAGGAGGCATGCCAGTGCAGAGGTCCTGGCTCCACCCCCTTCAAATAGTTCCATCTAGGCCTGGGTAACAACGGAAAAATTTGTTTCTAAAATCGATTCGTTTTTGGGGTTTTTTGCGTTTTGATATTTAAAAGAATTCCGAAATTTTTCTTTTAAAAAGTTCGATATTTACGAAATTTCGTAAATGTTAAAAAAAATTACGAAACATTAACGAAACAAATACGAAACAATAACGAATCAATTCGTTAATGGCGGACGCGACCGCGCAATACGCTAAAAAACCTCCAAATGGGACAGGGGGAACTTCTGAAGCTTCCCTCTCCCTCTGTTGTTGACTGTTGGTGGGATATTATAATTTTTTTTTCACTAATTAAACAAAAAACAACTATAAAACTTGCCCCAGACATGCGGAAATAATAACGAAACTACCTCAAACCAATAACGAAACGAATACATAACGAATCCGAAGCATTTACAAAACGAATTTAAAAATTCGTTTCGTTTTTAAGTTGCTCCAGAATGGTTCGTTATCGCTTCGTTATAAAAAAAACGAATTTTTAACGAATTACGAATTAACGAAACGAAACCGCCCAGCCCTAGTTCCACCAGAACTTCTTGTTCACTTTTTGAGGGAGGAGGCAAATATCTCTCCCACCATAGCTGCACCATGGTGGGAAAGCTTCTAATATGGAATAAATTGTATTACTCCAAGTTCCCAAAGGTCCCTACTTACTTTTTATCCTTTTTGTCAATGGATGCCAATTGCAGCTGCCAACTTAGAAACTTTATGTCTTTGACATACTCAGTTATGTAATTACTCCAAGCTGCGAACCATCTGATAATTATGCTTGGCCCCCAGTGGGGCAATTGGATTCATTTGAAATTATTCCATCCCTTTAACAAAAGACATTATTATCCCCCTACCCTGCTGCAAGAAAAGCCATCTAATGAAATGATAAAGCAATCATCTTTCCGCAATTAAAAGAAGAGGGATGCAAAAGACATTGGCACTGAAGAGGTTACAAACCATTTTGTTCAACCAGACTATTTACAAGAAGCAACAGGGTATCTGTTTCCTGTCATCTCCATCATATATCTTGAGCTCGAGAGACTGGAGCCCAATTACAGTCTGATATCTAATCAATACACACCTTATTCCTAGAGCAGGAACTAAAGGAATAGACCCCTGGGAGGCAGAGTTCAAATTACTCTACTGTCAATTCCAGATAGCAGCTAATGATAGCATATACTTCTTCATGAAGGGGGAGGGAAGGTTATTTCAATGCTCAGGACCCATATGCAGATTCACTTATATTTTTACATTCCAACCGTTCCTTGGGAAAAGCAGGTTGGGTGGAGTTACACTCTGTGCCACAACCCTTAGGGGCTTTAACAACCGGATTAAGATAACACGGTGATTCCAGAGGCATTTCGTACTTGATATAAGAGATACACTTGTGATCTTGGAGTCAAACTCACTTGTGTGTTCAAGGGCTGGGTTTTCAGACACTAAAGTATCTTGCAAATTCCCATCTGAAATCTCAGGAGCCCCCCAATGCCTTTCAGGCACATAAATAATTAACCTTGTCCCAAATTGAGTTGTTAAATGAATTATTCTGATCTAACGTATCAGTCAGATCAGTTTTAACACGTCCTGTCCCATCAACAAACCAGCTAAAATGAAATGTTGGTGTTTAAAAGGTAGCATTAGATCTTCTAGCACAGTGGTTCTCAACCTTCCTAATGCCGCAACCCCTTAATACAGTCCCTCAAGATGTGGTGACCCCAACTATAACATTATTTTCGTTGTTACTTCACAACTGTAATTTTGCTACTGTTATGAATCGTAATGTAAATATATTGTCGAAGGCTTTCATGGCTGGAATCACTAGGTTCTTGTGGGTTTTTTTGGGCTATAGGGCCACGTTCTAGAGGCATTTCTCCTGACATTTCGCCTGCATCTATGGCAAGCATCCTCAGAGTAGGGCTGGGTAACCACGGAAAAATTTGTTTCTAAACTCGATTCGTTTCCAGGGAGCGCTACCGTTTCCAAATTCTAAATACTTCCGAAATTTTGAGATTTCAAAATTTCGTTATTTATGAAATTTCATTAATTTTGAATCGATTCGTTAATGGGGGACGCGATTGCGCAATATGCTAAAAAAAAACCTCCAAATGGGACAGGAGGAACTTCTGAAACTTCACTCTCCCTCTGTTGTTGACTGTTTGTGTGATAAAACAAACAACAACTATAAAACTTGCACCAGACATGCGAAAATAATTACGAAAAAATTACAAAAAAATTACGAAATAATTTCGAAA
Organism: Anolis sagrei; assembly: GCF_037176765.1. Classification (NCBI taxonomy): domain Eukaryota; kingdom Metazoa; phylum Chordata; class Lepidosauria; order Squamata; family Anolidae; genus Anolis; species Anolis sagrei. Next base: position 12,150,243 of record NC_090028.1, on the reverse strand, counting down.
TAATAACGAAATAATAACGAAACAATAACAAAATAAATTGAAAAAATTGTTTCGAATCTAATTTACTCCTCACACTATTCCTGCATGGCTCAATAAAAAATTTACTAATTTTAAGCTAATTTAAATACGAATAAATAACGAATTACGAAATTAACGAACGAAACTGCCCAGCCCTACCTCAGAGGTAGTGAGGTCTACCTCTGAGGATGCTTGCCATAGATGCAGGCGAAATGTCAGGAGAAATGCCTCTAGAACATGGGCCTATAGCCTGAAAAAAACCACAAGAACCTAGTAATGTAAATATCTGATATGCAGGATGTATTCTCAGTGAACCTAATTTGGCACAAATACACCATATGCCCAAAATTGAACACTGGTGGGGTTGGGGGGGGGGGGTGCGTGTGTGTGATTTTGTCAATTGGGAGTTGTAGTTGCTGTGACTTATAGTTCACCTACAATTAAAGAGCATTCTGAACTTCACCAACAATGGAATTGAACTAAACTTGGCACACAGAACTCCCATGACCAACAGAAAATACTGGAACTGTTTGGTGGGCATTGACCTTGAGTTTTGGAGTTGTAGTTCACCTACATCCAGAGAGGACTCAAATAATGATGGATCTGGACCAAACTTGGCATGAATATTCAATATGCTCAAATGTGAATACTGGTGCAGTTTGGGGAAAATAGACCTTGACATTCGGGAGTTGTAGTTGCTGGGATTTATAGTTCACTGTAAAGGACTATTTCTTAATAAAGGCTTAATTAGAGCCGCACAGTCAAATCCTCAATAGACACAGAGGATTGAATTAGCCTACCACCAAAAATTAAAAATGTTTATTTGAGGTATGACTGGATTATGTTGAAGTTGACTGGATTCGAACTCAGGGCACAGAAACATGGAGGGTATAACACACAGGTCTTTCAGTAGTCTGCTGCCACCATATTATAAAATATTCTTCCACAGTCTTGATATGGGGATTCTTGGCCAGAGAGACACACAAAGGCACTGGTTATTTTAAAAATAAAGAAAGATGATTTTTTGTGTTTTCAGAACAGGCAATAAATGGTAACGGTTGCAGATATGTAAGGAGCTTAATGGTTACTTAGCACAGTTCAGTGCTTAGCACTTCAGGTTACAAATTAACTTTCCAAGTTCACAACAAGATGAGTCCACAGCAGACACTCTGCTGGCTGTTGAATTGGATCACACGTTGGGCACTTCCCAAGTGTCTAGGACTGTGTGATGTATCGGCGAATAATGCGTGCAGATCCCAGTAAAGTGGCCTTCTGCAGCTGGCAGGTGGTAATTTTGTCAGTGCAGATTGTGTTTAAGTGCAGGCCAAGGTCTTTAGGCACTGCACCCAGTGTGCCGATCACCACTGGGACCACCTTTACTGGTTTGTGCCAGAGTTTTTGCAGTTTGATTTTTAAATCCTCATATTGTGTCAGCTTTTCCAGTTGTTTCTCTCCAACCCTGTTGTCACCTGGGATTGTGACATCAACGATCCATACTTTGTTTTTTAACATGATTGTGAGGTCAGGAGTATTAAGCTTCAAAACTCTCTCTGTCTGAATCTGGAAGTCCCAGAGGAGTTTGGCATGTTCATTGTCTGTAACTTTTTCGGGCTTGTGCTCCCACCAGTTCTTTGTTGCAGGCAGATGGTATTTGTGGCACAAGTTCCAATGAATCATCTGAGCAGCCGTGTTGTGCCTCTGCTTGTAGTCTGTCTGTGTGATCTTCTTGCAGTAGCTGAGGATGGGATCTATTGTTTCATCTGCTGCCTTGCAGAGTCTACATTTGGGATCTGTCGTCGACTTTTCAATTCTGGCTTTGATGGCATTGGTTCAAATGGCTTGTTCTTGGGCTGCCAGAATCAGGCCCTCCATCTCCTTTTTCAGAGTTCCATTTGTGAGCCACAACCATGTTTTTTATTTATTTATTTACTTTACTTTACTTTACTTATATACCACTGTTCTCAGCCCGAAGGCGACTCACAGCGGTTCACAACAAATAAGAACAGCAATTTGACTCTCAATTTTTGCCAGGAACTGTCCATGGAGAGCCTTCTTTTGCCAGTTTTCTCTTCTGCTCCGGATTGTGTTTTTACGCTATTTCCTGTCTTTTGCATTTTAAGCAGTTTACTAGGCCTGGGTAACAACGCGAAAATTTGTTTCTAAAATCGATTTGTATTTGGGGTTTTTTTTTGTTTCGATATTTAAAATAATTACAAAATTTTCCCTTAAAAAAGTTCGGTATTTACGAAATTTCGTTAATATTTACAAAACATTTTGTAAAGATGGCGCCCTTTTTTTTCAATATTTTTTCAATATTTTTTCAATATTTTTTAATTTAATTATTAATTTAGTAGAATAGGGAGGAGAAATTATTATTAAGGAGGGAAGGCAGGCACTCACTCTGGCGGGCCCTCAAGCGCTGCCGCCGAGTCGGGCCCGGCTCCTCCGAAGCAAAGCGAAATTGGGAGAAGGGCTCCCCAAAGGCCATCTAGCCCAGCCCTCCGCTAAGGAATTGGGAGAACGAAGCACAGCCCTCCGCTAAGGAATTGGGAGAACGAAGCACACCCACCGCAAAGGTGAGGAAGGAGGGACGGGCCGCCTTCTCGCTGAGGGTCGCTCGCCCTCTCGCTCGCTTGCTCAACCGGCGCCTTCCCCGCCCTCTCCTCCTCCTCCTCCTCTTTCAGGCTCTGCCTCTGACTGGCTAAGAGAGGAGAGAGAGGAGAGCTCCCAGCAAGCATCTAGCCAAGCCATCTTACGTATTTCCAAAATGGACGGAAATACAAAATTTTTTGGCGCATGCCGTTTCGATATTTAAAAATACTTCCGGGTTTAAAAATAAGTTTTGTAATCGTTTTGTAATTGCTAAAATTAACGAATATTTAACGAATTACAAAATTAACGAACGAAACTGCCCAGGCCTACAGTTTACTACTATTGACTTCCCTCAATGTTGGCTATTATCATCATCATCGTCGTCATCATCATCATCATCATCATCATCTAAGATCTTGGCCACAGTGATTATGAAGAGTTTCTTTGACTATCTATTGAATGTATACACCTATGGAGAACTCTCTTTTTTTCTATTCTCTTACATGCATGAATTAAATCTACTCACCCTTATTAGAAGCTTCAGTGTTTGAGCAAGAGAGTGGAAGAAGTGATCCACACTATAATTTTCAGGCATGACTTCATGTCTTCCTCCAGTTCTCCCTGTGGCTCAGCTCAAGGAGTCTAACTGTTAAAAATGGCTGAGGTGAGACTCAAAGTGATGTCTGTGTTTCTAAACACCATTTTCCTCCTGACGGCTGGCAAAATAGATAGTAATTTTCATATTAAACTTCCCAGCTAAGCATTTCATTTTCAAATGAAACTATCACTTTTGCTCCAGATAACAGGGTGTAAGTTTCTCGACGGTGGGGTGGATTTCAGTCCTTCCATGTGATCGGGTTGTTTCAGGATAAACATCCATCAGAGATGCAGAATTTCTACTTGCTGTTACAAATTGAGAGAAAGAAGCAAGTCAGGGGGGTTTGGGTTCGAGACATATTTTATCACTGACATATTTGCATGTTTGGATTTGGGAAGAGGGCTAGCTCTGCCAGGGAGTTTTTACATTTTTTATTCCAAAGGAATTCCCATCTTCTGAGAACATCAAGTATGAGGTTTGATTTTCACTTTGGAAAACCATTTAATTGAGTCACTTGTATGAAGAAAGAAGTGGGTGAGAAATAAACTGTCTGTACACCAAGAATGTGTTGTACTATTGAGTATTGCTCTTCTTATGGAGAGCTGGGGAGAGCAGGAAAGGATAGAGCCGTGGTTCTCAACCTGCCTAATGCCGCAACCCCTTAATACAGTTCCTCATGTTGTGGTGCCCCCCAACCATAACATTATTTTCTTCGCTACTTCATAACTGTATTTTTTTTACTGTTATGAATCGTAATGTAAATATCTGATATGCAGGATGTATTTTCATTCACCGGACCAAATTTGGCACAAATACCCAATTTGCACAAATTTGAATACTAGGCTTGTTTGATCATGTTTGTTAGTTTCTAAAGTCGTTATTAATTCGTATTTAAATTAGCTTATGATCCAATATTGAGCCATGCAGGAATAGTGTGAAGAGTAATTAAGAATCAAAACAATTTTTCCAAATTTTCGTAATTATTTCGTAATTATTACGACGGGAAAGAAGGAGAGAAAAGGTGCCAGCGTTGCCTTATCTCCCCATCCTCCTCCTCCTCCTCCACCTCCTCCTCCTCGAGATATTTTATTATCTTATTACTTATTTTATTTTATTATTTTATTATTTATTTTATTATTTTATTATTTTATTAATTTTAAGTGATTTTAATTTGTATTTTTACTAACTTAATGTATTTTAATTTCATCCTGAATTTCAGAAGTTCCCCCTGTCCCGTTTGGAGGTGCTTTTAGCGCATTGCGCAATCGCATCTGCTATTAATGAATCGATTCGTAATTAACGAAATTTCGTAAATTTCAAAATTTAGAAATCTTAAATTTCAGAAGTCCTCAGAAATTCGAAACACTGGCGCCCCCTGGAAACGAAGCGAATTTAGAACCAATTTTTTTTCTTGATAACACAAGCCTATTGAATACTAGTGGTGTTGGGAGGTATTGATTTTGTCATTTGGGAGTTGTAGTTTCTGGGATTTATAGTTCACTGACAATCAAAAGAGCATTCTGAACTCCACCAACAATGGAATTGAACCAAACTTGGCACACAGGATTCCCATGTCCAACAGAAAATACTGGAAGGGTTTGGTGGGCATTGACCTTGAATTTTGGAGTTGCAGTTCACCTGCATCCAGAAAGCCCTGTGGGCTCAAACAATGAAGGATCCAGACCAAACTGAGCATGAATATTCCATATGCCCAAATATGTACACAGAAGGAGTTTGGGAGAAAATAGACCTTGACATTTCAGAGTTGTAGTTGCTGGGATGTATAGTTCACCTATAATCAAAGAGCATTTTGAACCCCACCGATGATGGAATTGGGCCAAACTTCTCACACATAATCCACATGATCAACAGAAAATTTGGTGTTTTCTGATGGTCTCTGGTGTTCTGTCTGACACCCCTTGTGACCTTCCTAGGGGTCCAAGGGATCCCAACCCCAGGTTGAGAAACACTGATTTAGATCCTCAGCATCCCTAGAACTAGGCCAAATTTCCCACCCAGAACACCCATGTCTTGAAGGGTGTGAGCCTCCCTCCAACCTCGCACACTTTTCCTCAACCACACATGCACACTGCGCTGCCATGTGCCGAGCACACCTGCTCTCCCCTCCCCACTTGGAGTCTCAGAAACAGTCCTCCCCTTTATGGGGAGGCCTGCTCAAAGACTGGCTAAGCATAGGGGAGGGGGCTTTTGATGGGAGGATTCGCCATCTGTTTCCAAAAAGGAAGAGAAAGACAGGCAGAGAGAACTTCAGACTTCTCTGCCAAAGGAGTTCCTAAGACTATCAGAAATATAGGTTTTCTGATGATCTTTGGCAACGCCTTTGAAACCGCTTCGTGACCCCCCCCCCCCCAGGGGTCCCGACTCTCAGGTTGAGGAACAATGAGATAGAGGATAGAAATGTGATGCATACCCTTCATCCAATTTTACTAACACGAATTTCAGTTGCAAGACTACTGTTACATGTGCAATTCACAGGTGATATTTTTTTTAAGTTCACTTAATCACAACCTCAAACTATAAACATTTTCCGCATGGCATTTTCAATTCACAGTGGCATCCATCTTGGCAATACATAGAAACACATTGAAAAACACATACATAACTAAATTAATCCTGACTATATACAGGTGCCCAGTCTTTAAATGCATCTCCCCTGCAAATCTGTATTTGGTTAAATGGACGAACCCAGAGGGTGCTCACCAATGCTTCCTCTTCATCCTGGAAAGAAGTGACGAGCGGAGTGCCTCAGGGTTCTGTCCTGGGCCCGGTCCTGTTCAACATCTTTATTCATGACTTAGATGAAGGGTTAGAAGGCATGATCATCAAATTTGCAGACGACACCAAATTGGGAGGGATAGCCAATACTCCAGAGGACAGGAGCAGGATTCAAAACGACCTTGACAGACTAGAGAGATGGGCCAAAACTAACAAAATGAAGTTCAACAGGGACAAATGCAAGATACACCACTGGCAGGAAAAACGAAATGCAAAGATACAGAATGGGGGGCAATGCCTGGCTCGAGAGCAGTGTGTGTGAAAAAGCTCTTGGAGTCCTCGTGGACAACAAGTTAAACATGAGCCAACAATGTGATGTGGCAGCAAAAAAAAAAGCCAATGGGATTTTGGCGTGCATCAATAGGAGCATAGTATCTAGGTCCAGGGAAGTAATGCTACCCCTCTATCCCGCTTTGGTTAGACCACACCTAGAATATTGTGTCCAATTCTGGGCACCACAATTCAAGAGAGATATTGACAAGCTGGAATGTGTCCTGAGGAGGGCGACTAAAATGATCAAGGATCTGGAGAACAAGCCCTATGAGGAGCGGCTTAAGGAGTTGGGCATGTTTAGCCTGAAGAAGAGAAGGCTGAGAGGAGATATGATAGCCATGTATAAATATGTAAGAGGAAGCCACAGGGAGGAGGGAGCAAGCTTGTTTTCTGCTTCCTTGGAGACTAGGATGCGGAACAATGGCTTCAAACTACAAGAGAGGAAATTCCATCTGAACATGAGGAAGAACTTCTGACTGTGAGAGCTGTTCAGCAGTGGAACTCTCTGCCCCCGAGTGTGGTGGAGGCAGGGGCAGCTCAACCCATTACGCAAAGTAAGCATTTGCAGTATAGTTGATTTTGCCCAGGGGCACTCTTGGGGGAAAATAGACCTTGACATATGCGAGTTGTAGTTACTGGGATGTATAGTTCTCCTACAATCAAAGAGCATTCTGAACTCCACCAATGATGGAATTGAACCAAATATGGCACACAGAACGCCCACGACGAACAGAAAATATATATCAGTGATTGGTTGCGGGGGGGGGGGGGGGGATACTGTTTACTTACCATTGAAAGTTACCTAGGGCCGCCTCTGGGTGGAGGCTCCTTCTTTGGAAGTTTTTAAACAGAGGCTGGATGGCCATCTGTCAGGGGTGCTTTGAATGCTATATTCCTGCTTCTTGGCAGAATGGGGTTGGACTGGATGGCCCATGAGGTCTCTTCCAACTCTATGATTCTATCTCTTCCTGATAGCCATTTCTTCATGTGGATACCCAAAGGGACTTAGCATTTTTTTAAGGTCTTCACCCTATGCCTTATGGAGCCCCCGGTAGCGCAGTGGGTTAAGCCCCTGGCTGGCAGGACTGAAGACCGACAGGTCGCAGGTTCAAATCCAGGGAGAGACGGATGAGCTCCCTCTACCAGCTCCAGCTCCTCATGTGGGGACATGAGAGAAGCCTCCCACAAGGATGATAAAACATCAAATCATCTGGGCGTCCCCTGGGCAACGTCCTTGCAGACGGCCAATTCTCTCACACCAGAAGTGACTTGCAGATTCTCAAGTATCTCCTGACACGACAAAAAAACCCATGCCTTGATATTTGGTAATCCAAGTCCAAGGTACCAACCAAACCTTAGTTAGTTGTAATTCAGTTATAGGACAACTGGTTTTAATGTAAAGTGGCTTGTGTTTCCCAGTAAGTTTCCAGAAGGGCTGGGGAACTTTCCCATTTCATATCCCAAAGAGCTGCCTTCAGCAAGTTGAAAATGATCTTAAGTCACTTTGATCAGAGATCTGACTGATTCTAGATCAACTCTGAATGGAGAAGACTTGAAATCCTCCATCGTCTTGCGTATAAACTTAAAAGCTTTAGCTGTAATGTCATGTTGATGGCACTCCATAGAGCTAGGATCAGATGTTTCCAGGCAAGGAGTGCTGTGCAAGAAATACACTCGGGAGATTAGACAGACCAATCCATGTCAATATTTATGTCTCTCTGAAAATGTTCTTCTCTTCCCTGAGCTGGGATTTTAATTTCCAAAGTGCGTGGGAAGGCTGGAGGTGGTGTTTTAAGGGCTTTAAAGGGATCCCCTTAGGTTGTTTTCCTGCTTGCACTAGAAACCTGAAATATTACATCATGCCTCCAGTGAAGTTAAGGTGCAACACAATTCCCATCTCCCTCCGCTTCTTGCTCATGAGCCAACCTGTCTCCCCAAATACTCCAGTCTGACATCAGCACATATTTTTGGTTTCCATTTAAATCACCTCTGATTTTATTAGATTCAGATCACTTTTCAGTGGGTTTGCCCTTGCTGTTAACTGATGATTAAACTAAAGCAATAGCTGCTTTAATAGAGTTCAGAGGTAATTGTTCCCACTGAAGTGAAAACTCATTGAAATGTATATTAAACTTGATTGATAGGAAGGCTTGCAATGACTGAGATTTTCCAGAATGATTGAAATTCTGTGACTGTGAACTCATGCATTTTTTACCCAGCTCCCCAATACAGATTTTTCCATGTATTGAAAACGAATAGATCAAAAACAGGAAGGATCCATTTACGAAACAGGATCATGGTTCTGCCAGGACATTTTCCTGGATTTTATTTTATTTATTATGTCAGGAGAAAATTGAAGATACAGTTATGTATAAAAAAAACACCAAAAAAGTTCAAAATTTGGCATTATGCTAGATTTCCTTTGACCAAAAGTTGGCCACTTGGAGTGCCTTGGGTGTCGCTGTAAGAAGGTCCACCATTGTGCATGACTGCATTGTAGTAAGTGGTCTGTGGTTTGCTCTTCCCCACACTCACATGTCATGGACTCCACTTTGTGGCCCCATTTCTTAAGGTTGGCTCTGCATCTCATGGTACCAGAGTGCAGTCTGTTCAGTGTCGCAAGGGAGTTTCAAAGGGGTCACCAAAGACCATCAGAAAACATATGTGTGGGAAGTTTGGCCCAATTCTATTGTTGGTGGGATTCAGAATGCTCTTTGATTGTAGGTGAACTACAAATTCCATCAACTGCAACTTCCAAATGTGAAGCATCTACAGTGCTCTCTGGCTCTAGTTGAGCTACAACTCCAAAACTCAAGGTCAATACTCACCTAACCCTTCCGTATTTTCTGTTGGTCATGGGAGTTCTCTGAGCCAAGCTTAATTCAATTCCATTGTTGCTGAAGTTCAGAATGCTCTTTGAGTGTAGCTGAACTACAAATCCCAGCAACTGCAACTCTCAAATGTGAAGCATCCACAGTGCTCTCTAGCTCTAGTTGAGCTACAACTCCAAAACCCACCAAGCCCTTACAGTATTTTCTGTTGGTCATGGGAGTTCTGTGTGCCAAGTTTAGTTCAATTCCATCGTTGGTTAAATTCAGAATGCTCTTTGATTGTAGATGAACTATAAATCCCAACAACTACAACTCCCAAAAGTCAAAATTACCCCCCCCCCCGCCCCAAATCCCCACCAGTATTCAAATTTGGGCATATTGGGTATTTGTGCCAAATTTGCTCCAGTGAATGAAAATACATCCTGCATATCAGATATTTACATTATGATTCGTAACAGTAGCAAAATTATGGTTATGAAGTAGCAACGAAAATAATTTTATGGTCGGGTCACCACAACATGAGGAACTGTATTAAGGGGTCACAGCATTAGGAAGGTTGAGAAACATTTATATATGTTTTGGATTTCCAACTGATAAGTATACACTCTGCAAGTATTATTCTCTTGTCCACAGCATCAGACTTTGGTAAATATAATAATCCCATGTTGACAACATCCCCATTCTTAATAGCAATCCAATTTTTTGTCATCCCTGCACTCCGACACATTGCAGAGGAAATACAGGTCTTCCTCATCAACAGCAGAATGACAAGACTGCAAACACAGAGCAATCCTGGGAATACTTTGGCCAAGACTGGAAGATGTCACATTAATATGTATCCAGAGGATGGGTGAGAATTTCATTCCAATTGACTTTTGATCAGCCTACTTTACCACCCAAAATGTGAACGTGGCAGAATGCAGAAGTGGGAGAGTGACTCATCCTTAGTGCCGCCTAATTCAAATTAACTTTAACTACTTATCTAACAGAAACCCACAATGTCTGGGTGACACAGAGATGTGGGTGGCATCTGGCTTTTTTAGATGCAATCCATCTTTAAAACGAAAATGACCCAGGAAGGTTGGCAGACACAAAGCGGAAGTCAGGAGGCAACGTAATGCTCTCCTTTTAATGAAAGGTGTGTGGCTGCCTCTGATAACCAGGGTTTTCTGGTTTGGGAATGAAGAGAAAGTGACAATTTAATTTTTCGGATAATGGGTTTTAATTTTTTTTTTTTTGCAGGAATGCCCAAAGGAAGGGAAGAACAAAGCAAAATCAGCTTGGAGACTCTCAACAACAACAGGAAATTATCTCTTTTTTTGCTTTTTTCTGCTTAAATAATGAGCAGTAAACTCAGTGCTCAACTCTTTGTTCAACAGTGTCATCACATGGACCCCACCACTGCCGTACTGTTTTGCCAGCCTCTGTGGCAAAACACCAGGGATGTGGGGCAACTTTGTGGCTGCTCCAGAGCTGTGATGATTCCCCCATCACACCAGAGAAGTGTCGCCAAAGTGGTGCTGAACTATGCTGCCTCCATTGGAGCCAGCACTACATGGGAGCTTTCTTGTGTTAGGAGCAAAGTGTCCCACAAAGCTTCTGCTTTGGTTGGGGGTGGGGTATCAATAGGAAGTCCAGTGATGTCATGTGATGGACAGCTGCCCATCCATCAATGGTCTATTTATTTATTTATTTATTTATTTACCTTACTTATATACCGCTGTTCTCAGCCCGAAGGCGACTCACAGCGGTTCACAACAAATACGAATAGCAAAAATTCAGTGCTACAGTATAAAAACAGTTAACAACCTAACACATTACACAATTAATAAACAGTTACTACAATACCCATTCACTGCCATCTCGTCATCAAAAACATGTTCCAGATTTGTCATCCATTGTTCCATTCCAGTGTTCATTAACCAATCATTGCACTAATTATTCAAATGCCTGCTCAAACAGCCAGGTCTTCACTTTTTTGCGGAATACCATTAGAGATGGTGCTAGTCTAATGTCCGTAGGAAGGGCGTTCCACAGCCGAGGAGCCACCACCGAGAAGGCCCTATCTCTCGTCCCCGCCAGCCGAGCTTGAGAAGCAGGCGGGATCGAGAGCAGGGTCTCTCCGGAAGATCTCAAAGTCCTGGTGGGTTCATAGGCAGAGATGCGGTCGGATAGGTAGCTTGGGCCAGAACCGTTTAGGGCTTTAAAGGCCAACGCCAGCACTTTGAATTCAGCCCGGTAGCAGATCGGTAGCCAGTGAAGTTGGCGCAACAGGGGGGTTGTATGCTCCCTGCGCTCCGCTCCTGTTAAAATCATGGCTGCCGAGCGTTGGACTAGTTGGAGCTTCCATGCTGTCTTCAAAGGCAACCCCACATAGAGAGCATTGCAGTAGTCTAAATGGGATGTAACCAGAGCATGGACTACCGTGGCCAAGTCAGACTTCCCAAGGTATGGGCGCAGCTGGCGCACAAGCTTTGGTCTATCCATTTAGGATCCCAAGACACTCAAAAAGGTAAGTGTGATGAGGTCCCAAATCAGTTATCATCATCATCATCATCATCATCATCATCATCATCATAACAATAACAATAATAGTAATAAAAATAATAATAACAATAATAGCAAATGTCATTAAATAAATAATAATAATAACAAATGCCACTAAGGCCAGGATCGAAAAATCAGCGGATGACCCAAAATGCAGACTGTGCAAGGAAGCTGATGAAATCATGGACCAGCTCCTCAGCTGTTGCAAGAAAATCGCACATACGGACTACAAACAGAGGCACAACTCTGTGGCCCAGATGATTCACTGGAACTTATGTCACAAGTACCACCTGCCAGCAGTAAAGAATTGGTGGGGTCATCAACCCGCAAAGGTCGTGGAAAATGAAAATGCAAAAATACTGTGGGACTTTCGAATCTAGACTGACAAAGTTTTGGAACACAATACATCAGACATCACAATTGTGGAAAAGAAATAAGGTTGGATTATTGATGCCATCATACCATACACTGAGGAAAAACAACAGGAAAAACTCAGCCGCTATCAAGACCTCAAAATCGCACTGTAAAGGCTCTGGCATAAACCAGTACAGGGGGTCTCAGTGGTCATTGCTACACTGGGTGCCGTGCCAAAATATCTCAGCCAGTATTTGGAAACAATAAACATTGACAAAATTACGATCTGTCAACTGCAAAAGGCCACCTTACTTGGATCTGTGCACATTATTCGGAAATACATCACACAGTCCTAGATGCTTGGGAAGTGTTTGACTTGTGATTTTTTGATATGAAATCCAGCATATAGATCTCATTTGCTGTGTCATACTGTGGTTTTGTGTCAATAATAATAATAATAATAATAATAATAATAATAATTTTCATTATTTATTTATTTAATTCATTTTTTCCCCACCTTTCTCACCTGAGGAGACTCAAGGTGGCTTACAGCCCCAGCAAAAATTTATGCTGATAAAAATCAACAATAAACAGTAAAAACATATTCCACAGTTAAAACAATTAACAGTTAATCAATAAAACACATAATGGAGTATAGTAAACGTAAAGGTAAAGGTTTTCACTTGACATTAAGTCCAGTCATGTCCGACTCTGGGGGATGGTGCTCATCTCCATTTCTAAGCCAAAGAGCCAATATTGTCCATAGACACCTCCAAGGTTATGTGCCCAGCATGACTGCATGGAGTGCTATTACCTTCCCGTCAGATTGGTACCTATTGATCCACTCACATTTGCATGTTTTCGAACTGCTAGGTTGGCAGAAGCTGGGGCTGACAGTGGGATCTCACGCCACTCCCGGATTCGAACCTGCGACCTTTTGGTCAACAAGTTTAGCACCTCAGCAATTTAACCCACTGCACCACCGGGGGATCCTATAAAAGAGTATACAAATTAAAAACATATAAGGTGCATAGCTCCATTCATCTGATAACCTTGCTCAAATCCTTAATCCAGACCATGTTGAAACGTGTAGTAATCATCCTTCAAACGCTTGTGTGCAGAGCCAAGTCTTTAGCTTTTTTCTGAAAGCCAGAAGGGATGGAGGCTGCCTGATATCACAGGGGAGGGAGTTCCACAGCCAAGGAGCCACCATTGAGAAGGCCCCATCTCTCATCCCCACCAATTGTGCTTGTGAAGAAGGTGGGACTGAGAGCAGGGCCTCCCCAGACAATCTTAAAGTTCTAGTAGGCTCAGAAGAGTAGATGCATTCGGACTGATAAGTTGGACCAGAGCCACCCCTCTCCAAAGAGGAATTGGGGCGGCTTGCAGAACAAATGAACAAATGAAAACATTTTTGGTATTTTGGTTTTAAATGATGTCCAGGTCTTTATCTACGAATCTATATCCCTTATTCTGTGTTAAAAAAAGAGGAAATACTTCTCAGTTTAGCAATATAAGGGTGAGCATTTGTTTAAGTGGTAGAAAATTTTTAATCCATTAATCTTCCTTGTCAATCCATTAAGTATTGTATTCTTAATAGATGGGAAACGTATTTGCATAATGTTTTCAGAGTGGGAATGGGGATATTGTACTGTACAGCTTTTGAATGAGAGTTATTTATATAATTGGCAGAAAATAGTATGGTCACCTAAAATGGAAGATTAACTTTTGCACATCAGAGAAACATGGAGAGAAAATGACAGCAGGAATCTAAAAATGGTATAAGATAGTTATTTTGGAGTAAAATCATACAGAGTTTGAAGGAGCCCATAAGCCACCTTTTTCCATCTCCTGCTAGAAAAGGAATCCATAAGACAGATGCTTTGCTCTGTTTATCAATACATCAATATCTTGTGTGCATTTTACTTTGTTTGTTCATTTTGTACATTTTATTGATGTGTGCCAGTTTGGTATTTTGGATACAAACAATATATAAATATTTGCAAATAAAATAAATGAATAAAAATGGAGTATGTCGGCCAGAATTGTGTTTGTGATGTGCAGCTGTAATGTCAAATGATGCTTGCATATGTTCTATTATGGTGGTTCTGGATCCAGCACCTCCATCTTAGGTATAAGAGCTAGTAGATATAATATATGGCCTCCAGCAAAGGATCACTGCCTTGTCATGACGCTGGAGCTTGAGCACCTCAATGATGTCATGAGGGAACCCATGAAGGGCCACCCACGATCCTGCAAGGAGGACTCCAGCAATATATGGGGAGAGAGTTGCCAGTTGTTCAAGCTGGGTTTAGAAAAGGCAGAGGAATGAGAGACCAGATTGCCAATATCCGCTGGATAATGGAGAAAGGCAGGGAGTTTCAGAAAAACATCTATTTCTGCTTCATTGACTATTCTAAAGCCTTTCACTGTGTGGATCATAATAAATTGTGGCAAGTTCTTGGTGGGATGGGCATACCAAGCCACCTTGCCTCTCTCCTGAGGAATCTATACAAGGACCAAGTAGCAACAGTCAGAACTGACCACAGAACAACAGACTGGTTCAAGATTGGGATAGGCATACGGCAAGGCTGCGTACTCTCACCCAACCTTTTTAACTTGTATGCAGAACACATCTTGCAATGTGCGGGGCTTGATGAATGCAAAGCTGGGGTGAAAATGGCTGGAAGAAACATTAACAACCTCAGATATGCAGATGACACCACTCTGATGGCCGAAAGCGAGGAGGAGCTGAGGAGCCTTCTAATCAAGGTGAAAGAAGAAAGCGCAAAAGCTGGGTTGCACTAAAACATTAAAAAAAAACCAAGATTATGCCAACAAGAATGATTGACAACTGGGAAATGGAGGGAGAAAATGTGGAGGCCGTGACAGACTTTGTATTTCTAGGTGCAAAGATTACTGCAGATGCAGACTGTGGCCAGGAAATCAGAAGACGCTTCCTTCTTGGGAGGAGAGCAATGTCCAATCTTGATAAAATAGTAAAGAGTAGAGACATCACACTGGCAACAAAGATCCGCCTAATCATAGCCATGGTATTCCCTGCAGTAACCTACGGATGTGAGAGCTGGACCTTAAGGAAGGCTGAGCGAAGGAAGATAGATGCTTTTGAACTGTGGTGTTGGAGGAAAGTTCTGAGAGTGCCTTGGACTGCGAGAAGATCCAACCAGTCCATCCTCCAGGAAATAAAGCCCGACTGCTCATTGGAGGGAAGGATACTAGAGACAATGTTGAAGTACTTTGGCCACATCATGAGGAGACAGCAAAGCCTAGAGGAGACAATTATGCTGGGGAAAGTGGAAGGTAAAAGGAAGAGGGGCCGACCAAGGGCAGGATGGATGGATGGCATCCTTGAAGTGACTGGACTGACCTTGAAGGAGCTGGGGGTGGTGAAGGCAGACAGGGAGCTCTGGCATGGGCTGGTCCATGAGGTCACAAGGAGTCGGAGACGACTGAATGAATGAACAACAACAACAAATAATATATGGCTGTGTTTCTGAAGTCAGGTAAACAAAGAAGCAGGCTTTCTCCTAGTGACGTCAAATTTAAGGCTAAGATCATGGATAAGGAAGGTCTGTGCCTGGCCAAATGCAAAAAGCCTGAAGTTCCAGATCAGAGAACACACTCACCAGGTGAAGACAAGCTATGGAGGTTTATTTCAGTCTGGCCAGAAAGGATGCAAGTACTTTTGATGCCAAAATGTACAAGCATAACTATGAATACAAAGACATGAGGTTTTATACACTTGACAGGTATTCAAACTTCCCGCTCCATCTCGCAAAACTCTCTTATTGTGCCAAGGCAACGAGGATGTCTGAAGAAGAGAAGTTGACTACCCACAAAAGATTATTTCTACCAAAAGATTATTTCTACCAACTCTAGATTATTAAATATGGTTTTCTGTGAGCAATCAGATGGTGAGTCCTGGATGGCATATGTTATGTATCAGAAACTAGAGCTGATGTGGTCTATTCAATGCAATTTTTGGAATCAACACCCCAAATAACCACTTTACACTGTCAGGTTGATCTGAGCTACTGAATATAAAAGATTAATGGTTACATCTCTCTCTCTATCTATATATATATAAATGTTCTGTGCATAATGAGTACCTTAAAAACAAAAGAACCAATGAACGAAATCACACCAAATTTGGCAACAAAACATCTCACTACACAAGTAGTGACCATAACTCAAAAATTTATGATTTTGTGATTTGGGAGTTGTAGTTGCTGGGATTTATAGTTCACCTACAATGAAGGAACATTCTGATCCCACCAATGTTATAATTAGAGTATTCTGAACTCCACCAACAATTGAATTGAACCAAACTTGGCACACACAACTCCCATGACCACCAGAAAATAATAGCAGCATTTAGGGGGTATTGACCTTGAGTTTGAGAGTTGTAGTTCACCTACATCCAGAGAGCACTGTGGACTCAAACAATGATGGATCTGGACCAAACTTGGCACAAATATTCCATATGCCCAAATATGAACACAGATGGAGTTTGGGGAAATAGACCTTGGCATTTGGGACTTGTAGTTACTGGGATGTATAGTTCACCTACAATCAAAGACTATTCCGAATGAACCCCACGAATGACAGAATTGGGGACAAACTTCCCACACAAAACCCCCATGACCAACAGAAAATACTGGTGGCTTTGGATGACCCTTCTGACACCCACCTGGTGATCCCCCCCCCCCCCCGGGGTCTTGACTTTCCAGATCCAGAAATGCTGCCTTAAGCCCATCCAGTCCAACTCCCTTCACCAGGGCAAGAAAACATAATCAAAGCCCTCCTGACAAAGGGCCATACAGCCATTCAAACACACACACATATATGTATATGACAGATGCAGTATCAAAGATTTGAAAGGGACCCCTAAAGAATGACAATGATATGTTGCATGTTCCATAATAGACAAATCAGACAATCTCCACATCAACACTGGCAAAGAAACAGCAAGAAATACTGTTTTACCCACAAGCATAAATAAATTACATATATTAGAAACCAACACTTTCTCATTACTTTATTATACAGATTAGCAGACTGGGCCACAGCAAGGCGTGGCAGGGGACCACTAGTGTATATATATATATATATATATATATATATATATATATAGAGAGAGAGAGAGAGAGAGAGAGAGAGAGAGAGAGAGAGTTGCCACCAAATTTGGCCACAAGACACCCACTAACCCAAGGAGTGACCATCAATCAAAATATTAATTTTGTCATTTGGGAGTTGTAGTTGCTGGGATTTATAGTTCACTTACAATCAAAAGAGCATTCTGAACTCCACCAAAAGAAGGAGTTGAACCAAACTTATTACCCAGAATTCCCATGACCAAGAGAAAATACTGGAAGGGTTTGGTGGGCGTTGACCTTGGGTTTTGGAGTTGTAGTTCGCCTACATCCAGGGAGAACTGTGGTCCCAAATAATGAAGGATCTAGACCAAAACTTGGCACTAGTACTCAATATGCCCCAATGTGAACACTGGTGGAGTTTGGGGAAAATAGACCTTGACATTTGGGAGTGTAATATTACACCACATTATGTACTCAGCCTTGATGGATGGAAGTGCTGCGTCATTTTCAAAGTATTCTGATAGCTGTTCCATATGGTGAACTTTGTCTAGACCTGAAAACCCAGGGAGGAGAACCTGGAAACTGGTTAAAATGTCTTCATTTGACATGAACCTTTCAGTAATGTTCTGCATGAGTGAATCGACACATTGTATGAACACCGCAACTCTGAAATAGTCTTCGACAGAATTAGTCCCTGGATTTGCCCAATGCACCTGTCTTGAACTTTGCCTTGGAATAGTCAAGTTGCTTTGAAATATTTTTTCAGATGTTGTTCTTGCTAAGTCAAAGAGTTTTACAAAATGATCTTTTGCATCTGCTCTCAAAATTTCTAAAGACTTTAACAGTGACTTAGAGTGGTTTATGGCAGATGCAATACCAAGACTTTTTCCTGAAGAAAAATTGATAGGGGCAAAGTAAGGCTGAAGAGTTGTTCACAAACAAACAGACTAAGAATGAAATCACCAGGGGCACCAAAAAAGAAAGAGAGTGCGCTGAGGGCCCAGGCATGGACAAGGATGGCATCATGCCATGTACCAGTAAGGCCTTCTTGCGGACCACCCTGAGAATTTCAGGAGGGGCTGAAGCCCCTCAAGTCCTCCCCCCCCCCAGCTAAATGCCTGTGTGGAGCCCCCGGTGGCACAGCTGGTTAAAGCACTGAGCTGCTGAACTTGCTGACCGAAAGGTCAGCAGTTTGAATCTGGGGTACAGAGTGAGCTCTCACTGTTAACCCCAGCTTCTGCCAACCTAGCAGTTTGAAAACATGCAAATGTGAGCAGATCAATAGGTACCGCTTTGGCGGGAAGGTAACAGCACTCCATGCAGTCATGCCAGCCACATGACCTTACAAGTGTTTATGGACAACGCTGGCTCTTTGGCTCAGAAATAGAGATGAGCACCAACCCCCAAAGTTGGACATGACTAGACTTAACGTTAAGGGGAAACCTTTACTTTTACATGTGTGTGTGTGTGCATATATATGGCTTGGGCGATCAAGAAAAAAATGGTTCTAAACTCTTTTCGTATATAGGGGGCGCTGGCAATTTGATTTTGAAATGATTTCTGAAATTTTCTTGAAAAAAAGATTGGAAATAGCAGGAAATCTGAATTGCTTCATTTGCTTCGTTAATGGAAGGTGCCCCTCCCTCCCTCCAGAACCCTTAAGTATCTTTGACAAAGTTAGAAAGCCTAAACAAACAGTTTTAAAATCTCGCAGTTTCCCTTCCCTGTTAGTTTTAAAATCTCACGGCTTCCCTTCCCTGGTGGCGAGCTGCCATGCAGAGGGATGAGGTGGGCATGGCTAAGCACAGCTCTCCTTGAAGGCCATGCCCTCTCTTCAAGGAGAGCTGTGCTTAGCCATGTCCACCTCGTCCCTCTCCATGGCAGCTCACCGCCAGGGAAGGGAAACTGCGAGATTTTAAGCAGTTTTAAAATCCTGCAGTTTCCCTTCCATGGTGGCAATGAAGAGGGACGAGGTGGGCCTGGTTAAGTCACAGCTCTTCCTGAAGGCCACTGGGGACATGGCCTTCAAGAAGAGCTGTGCTTAGCCACGCCCACCTTGTCCCTCTTCACTGCCGCCAGGTAAGGGAAACTACGAGATTTTTGTTGTTCATTCGTTCAGTCGTCTCCGACTCTTCGTGACCTCATGGACCAGCCCACACCAGAGCTCCCTGTTGGCCGTCACCACCCCCAGCTCCTTCAAGGTCAGTCCAGTCACTTCAAGGATGCCATCCATCCATCTTGCCCTTGGTCGGCCCCTCTTCCTTTTACCTTCCACTTTCCCCAGCATCATTGTCTTCTCTAGGCTTTGCTGTCTCCTCATGATGTGGCCAACGTACTTCAACTTTGTCTCTAGCATCCTTCCCTCCAGTGAGCAGCCGGGCTTTATTTCCTGGAGGATGGACTGGTTGGATCTTCTCGCAGTCCAAGGCACTCTCAGAACTTTCCTCCAGCACCACAGCTCAAAAGCATCGATCTTCCTTTGCTCAGCCTTCCCTAAGGTCCAGCTCTCACATCCGTAGGTGACTACAGGGAATACCATGGCTTTGACTATGTGGATCTTTCCTGCAGTTTCCCTTCCCTGGCAGCGATGAAGAGGGATGAGGTGGGCCTGGCTAAGTTACAGCTCTTCTTGAAGGACACTGGGGATGTGGCCTTCAGGAAGAGCTGTTCTTAGCTACGCCCACCTCGTCCCTCTTCAGCGCCATGTTCACCGCCAGCCAGAGAAGGGAAACCCCGAGATTTTAAAACTAACAAGGAAGGGAAACTGTGAGATTTTGAAACGTGGTCTTCAAGAATGGAAAACCGCAACGCTTTGCCAAAGTTGCTTAATTGTTCTAAAAATCAAAATAAATGTGGGAGACATCAGAAAACAATTCCGAACAATGGGTAAATGGTTTAAATTCGGAATCACTCCTCCCACTATTCCTGCATGGCTCGATATCGTTTCAAAAGGTAAATCTTTCTGAAATAATAACAATTTATTCCACCCAGAGGAAAAGTGTTCCTGCCATACATCAAGGGAACCACTGACCGCAGAGGGAAGCTGATGAGGAAACACAACATACAAACAATCTACAAACCCACCAAGAAAATCCAACAAATGCTACGTTCAGCAAAGGACAAGAGGGATCCTCTCACCTCGGCAGGAGTCTTCCGTATACCATGCAGCTGTGGACAAGTCTACACCAAACGCAGCATTGCCCAAACACGAATCAAGGAACATGAAAGGCACTGCAGACTACTTCAACCAGAGAAGTCAGCCATAGCAGAGCACCTGATGAACCAGTCTGGACACAGCATATTATTTGAGAACACAGAAATGCTGGACCACATCAACAACCACCATGTCAGACTACACAGAGAAGCCATTGAAATCCACAAGCAGGTGGACAATTTCAACAGAAAGGAAGAGACCATGAAAATGAACAAAATCTGGCTACCAGTATTAAAAAACTCTAAAATTACAACAGAGAGGAAACAACCAGGAACAGATTAACACCTCCCAGCAAGAGATTTTCCCAGGCTCAGGCAGGCCTTCAAATGCTAATGAAGGTGATCAGCTGAAACATTCACACCTAACTGCAGCAGGGAAGAGCTCCTTGCCCCACCCCAGCCATTCCACAGATATATAAACCCATTGTCCTAATCCCAACAGACCTCACTACCTCTGAGGATGCTTGCCATAGATGCAGGCAAAACGTCAGGAGAAATGCCTCTAAAACATGGCTCTATAGCCCGAAAAAAACCCACAAGAACCTAATAACAATTTTAGAAGATAATGGCTGTACCTCCCCATGCCTTATATATATATATATATATATATATATATATATATATATATACACTCCCTCATCTAATTCTGTGGGGTGCGTCTGTTAGAGCAGCCCCATTGTCTTGCATGGGCCTCCAGCCACATAACGAATGAATGGATCGTCTCAATAGGTGGAACAGCAGCTAATTCCTATTTGTCTTCTCTTTGCCATTTTACGATTACCCACCTCTGTGTGAGTGTCTATTTGTCCAAAGCAATCTAAGAAACAATCACCTAAATTGATCTACTGTTAACCTCTGAAAGCATACAACCTGGGCTGGGTTTATCCATCGCTCAGCCCCAGCTGCAGCATTAATTCCCTATAGTGCTCACATCCGTGTCTCTGTCACCACCCGGCATTCTCCCCTAAAGCAAAGTGCTTCCATAAATAAATGCCATTGTACACAAATCCAAAAGGCCTAAATATGTTGAGGAAGCCCTATTTGAATCGGCTTTGTTTCTACCGCATGAACCTCATGTATGCATGGATAGATATATTATACATAAGATGATAAATTTGATACAGGTGTCACATTTTTTAGAGCTAGGTCAGGATTGATGGGGTAGAATAGGGTGATCCATCATCGGAGGCAGGGTGGTACGATATTGGAATTTCAGAGATCTGTTCCCAATCACATTCACTGCTGGATGACTTGGTAACGACCCTATTTGTGATGCGTTACTGAAAATCAATATGCCGCATTCAAGGTCAATGTACTGTTAGAAAACTCTTTAAGCACTGATAGATGGATTGTGCTCATTCAGAGTAAATGTGAGAAGAAATTGACAGCCGAACATCCCGATCTTTGTGCCAAAACTTTAGATGCAGTCTTCCTTTTTGAGGGAGAAATTCAGGTTCTCTTGGGGATGGCTCCATTTGGCTCCATTTGCTGTTTGGTTTTTGGGGAATTTAGATAATCATTTAATGCATCGGACTTCACAGAACAAAGTGACTTAAGAAGTCACACATTAATGATCAACTATGTCCCTGTACCTTACAAGGTACATTGACACCGAAATGCAACACCACCTGAGCTCTACGAGTGCAGCATTTTTCCGAATGAAGCAGAGAGTGTTTGAGGACCGGGATACCAAAGTGTTTGTTTATAAAGCTACTAGCTGCACCCGCCACGCATTGCTGTGGCCAACCTTTCTTTCTTTCTTTCTTTCTTTCTTTCTTTCTTTCTTTCTTTCTTTCTTTTTTCCTTCCTTCCTTCCTTCCTTCCTTCCTTCCTTCCTTCCTTCCTTCTTTTTCTTTCCCTCCTCCTTTTTCCTTCTCTATCTGTTTCTTTTCTCACTTCCTTTGCTCTTTGGTTCCATCTTTCCTTGTCTCTTTCCTTCCTTCTTTCCCTCCCTCTTTTTCTCTTTCGTTCCTTCTCTCCTTCCTTCCCTCTTTCACTTTTTTATTTCCTTCTCTACCTTTCTTTTTTTCCTTCTCTCCTTCCCTCCTTCTTTCTCTCCTTCTCTCCTTCCTTCCTTCCTTCCTTCCTTCCTTCCTTCCTTCCTTCCTTCCTTCCCCCTTTCTGTTTATGTGTTTTGTGTGTGCATATATCTCTGTATATATTTCTGTATATATTTGTGTATATGTGTACATATGTGTGTTTGTCTACATATGTGGTTTTGCGCATGCATTGTAATGTAACTTTTGTTTTGTGGCTTTTTAAGTCCCTTCCGCTGTATTTTTCAGTGTTTTATGAGTGATGGTCACTCATTAGTCTGATAGGTGTATTGTGTCCAAATTTGGTGTCAATTTGTACAGTGGTTTTTGAGTTATGTTAATCCCACAAACGAACATTACATTTTTATTTATATAGCTTCTCTTCCCAACCCTGCTATATGCCTGTGAAACATGGACTGTCTACAGACATCACATGCAACTCCTAGAACGATTACATCAGCGCTGCCTCATAGAATCATAGAATCAAAGAGTTGGAAGAGACCTCATGGGCCATCCAGTCCAACCCACTGCCAAGAAGCAGGAATGTTACATTCAAATCACCCCTGACAGATGGCCATCCAGCCTCTGCTTAAAAGCCTCCAAAGAAGGAGCCTCCACCACACTCCGGGGCAGAGAGTTCCACTGCTGAACGGCTCTCACAGTCAGGAAGTTCTTCCTCATGTTCAGATGGAATCTCCTCTCTTGTAGTTTGAAGCCATTGTTCCGCGCCCTAGTCTCCAGGGAAGCAGAAAACAAGCTTGCTCCCTCCTCCCTGTGGCTTCCTCTCACATATTTATACATGGCTATCATAACCCCTCTCAGCCTTCTCTTCTTCAGGCTAAACATGCCCAGCTCCTTAAGCCGCTCCTCATAGGGCTTGTACTCCAGACCTTTTATCATTTTAGTCGCTCTCCTCTGGACACATTCTAGCTTGTCAATATCTCTCTTGAATTGTGGTGCCCAGAACTGGACACAATATTCCAGGTGTGGTCTAACCAAAACAGAATAGAGGGGTAGCATTACTTCCTTAGATCTAGACACTATGCTCCTATTGATGCAGGCCAAAATCTCATTGGCTTTTTTTGCTGCCACATCACATTGTTGGCTCATGTTTAACTTGTTGTCCACGAGGACTCCAAGATCTTTTTCACACGTACTGCTCTCGAGCCAGGCATTGTCCCCCATTCTGTATCTTTGCATTTCGTTTTTCCTGCTAAAGTGGAGTATCTTGCATTTGTCTCTGGAAGATCCTGCAAATCTCTTGGGTAGACAAGGGGACAAATGTCAGCGTGCTGGAAGAAGAAAAGACCACCAGCATTGAAGTGATGGTTCTCTGCCATCAACTCCGCTGGACCAGCCACATTGTCCGTATGCCTAACCACCGTCTCACAAAGCAGTTGCTCTACTCTGAACTCAAGAACTGAAAATGGAATGTTGGTGGGCAGGAAAAGAGATTTAAAGATGGGCTCAAAGCCAACCTTAAAAACTCTGGCATAGACACTGAGAACTGGGAAGCCCTGGCTCTTGAGCACTCCAGCTGGAGGTCAGCTGTGACCAGCAGTGCTGTAGAATTTGAAGAAGCACGAATGGAGGGCGAAAGAGAGAATTGTGCCAAGAGGAAGGCGCATCAAGCCAACCCTGACCGGGATCGCCTTCCACCTGGAAACCAATGCCCTCACTGCAGGAGAAGTTGCTGATCAAGAATAGGGCTCCATAGTCACCTACGGACCCACCGCCAGCACAGTGAGCCTGGAAGACTATCCTACTTGGACAATGAAGGATCACCTAAGTGACAAGCTGCATGATATCAATAATCGCCAAATAATCTCAAATAACTTTCTTGAAAGGCTTTTTGTTTTAAAAACCTTTACTTGCCCATTTTTCAATAAATAAGTAAAATATGCATTAAAAAATCATTGGGTCAGACAGAAAGGCTCTCGTATAGCGTGTGCTACCATACCAGAACAGTCAAAGTAAATCTGGAGGTGTTTTTCTGCTTCTACAAGCATGAGACTCAAGATGAACAAATCATTCGGTTTCTTCTGGGCTGTGTCACATTCATCTATAAATCCATTCCATCCCATTTCCACACTAATCTGCAATATATTAAGGAGAGGATGGCACAAAATTTTGCAATATAGTAAAGGTAAAGGTTTCCCCCTGACATTAAGTCCAGTCACGTCTGACTCCGGGACTCTGGTGCTCATATCAATTTCTAAGCTGAAGAGTCGGCGTTGTTCGTAGACACCTCCAAGCTCATGTGGTTGGCATGACTGCATGAGGTGCCATTACCTTCGCGCCAAGGCGGTACCTACTGATCTACTCACATTTGCATGTTTTCAAACTGCTAGGTTGGCAGTAGTCGGGGCTAACAGCATGAGTTCACACTGCTCCTCAAATTTGTACCTGCAACCTTTCGGTCAGCAAGTTCAGCAGCTCAGTGCTTTAACCCACTGCACCACTGCAAGTATATATGTGTGTGTGTGTGTGTGTGTGTGTGTGTGTGTGTATATCTATATATCTATATCTCTATCTATCTATCTATCTATCTGTATCTGTATCTGTATCTGTATCTGTATCTGTATCTGTATCTGTATCTGTATCTGTATCTGTATCTGTATCTGTATCTGTATCTGTATCTGTATCTGTCTGTATCTGTATCTAATCTATATCTATCTATATCTATATCTATATCTATATCTATATCTATATCTATATCTATATCTATATGTGGAGCCCCTGGTGGCATAGTGGGTTAAAGCTCTGAACTGCTGAGCTTGTTGACCGAAAGGTCGCAGGTTCGAATCCGGGGAGTGGCATGAGCTTCTGTTTTCAGCCCCAGCTTCTGCCAACCTAGCAGTTCGAAAACATGCAAATGTGAGTAGATGAATAGGTACCACTCTGGTGGGAAGGTAACGGTGCTCCATGCAGTCATGCCGGCCACATGACCTTGGAGGTGTCTACGGACAATGCCGGCTCTTCGGCTTAGATATGGAGATGAGCACCACACCCCAGGGTTGGACACGACTGGACTTCATGTTCTACAAATATCTTGGGAACATAGGTGGGCAAATGTCAGCATTCAGAAAAAGTAAAGACCAACAGCATTGAAGCAATGCTCCTACACCATCAACTCTGCTGGACCGGCCACACTGTCTGAATGCCTGATCACCATCTCCCAAAACAGTTACTGTACTTCCAACTCAAGAACAGAAAATGAAATGTTGGTGGGCAGGAAAAGAGATTTAAAGACGGACTTAAAGCTAACCTTAAAAACTGTGTCATAGACATCAAGAACTGGGAAGCTCTGGCCCTTGACTGCTCTAACTGGAGGTCAGCTGTGTCCAGCAGTGCTGTGGAATTTGAAGAGGCATAAATGGAGGGTGGAAAGGAGAAATGTGACAAGAGGAAGGAGCATCAAACCAACCCTGATTGGGAAGGAAGTCACATCAAGCCACCAAGAAACTGATGTCCTTACTGTGGAAGAACATGCAGGTCAAGAATAGGGCTCCACAGTCGCATACATATCCACCGCCATGACACTATACTTGGAAGGCCATCATACTCGGACAATGAGGGATTGCCTCAGTATTCCTGAGGCTCGTTCATGGTACACAAATGCAGAACTATACCCCATTTCTATGGTACCCTGGGATTTGTAGTTTGGTGAAACCATATAATTCTTGTTCTCTTATCCATAGGTTTAATAGGGCACCAGTGACCTCACCAGTGTTTGACATTAATTATCAGTAATGTTCCCTGTACCTCTCAAGCTGCAGAAATCATGATTGATCAAATGTCAAGGTCTATTCCCCACAAACTCCATCTGCGTTCGTATCTGAGCATATGGAATATTCGTGGAAAGTTTGGTCTAGATCCATCATTGTTTGAGTCTACAGTGATCTCTGGATGTAGGTGAACTACAACCCCAAAACCAAAGGACACTGCACACCAACCCTTCCAGTATTTTCTGTTGGTTATGGGAGAACTGTGTGCCAAGTTTGGTTCAATTCCATCATTGGTGGGGTTCAAAATGCTCTTTGATTGTACGTGAAATAGAAATCCCAGCAACTACAACTCCCAAATGACAAAATCAATTTTTTTTGAGTGAAGGCTTGTTAGGTGTCTTATGTCCAAATTTGGTGTCAATTCGTCCAGTGGTTTTTGGGTTCTGTTAATCCCACAAATGAACATTACATTATTATTTATATAGATGATTCTACTTGCCGTCTAATTCACTCCTCTGTCCTAATAGTTCATCAGATGGCATCAAAATGAACTAAAGAGCACGGCATGGAAGTTGTGCTAAAGAGACCCATAAAGCTGATGAGCTTGGATGAGTACGACACCATTTGAACAGAGCATTGTACTACTGAAGTTTGCAAAGTCTTGTATGCTAGCGCATTCCACCAGGAGCAAATTGGTCAAATCCCATCATGACTTTCTAACTCAAATGAATGCCATTAGGTATTGATTCTTAAAATGTTTGTGCTTTTTAAAAACTTTATTTCTCACTCTCTTCTGCTTTTCTCCTATGATTGCTTTATGATGGTAATAACGTTGATTGATTGAATGTACGCAAGGGTCAATTTTTTTCTAACACCACATAACTAGCAGATATACAAGGAATGAACGCAGAAATGAAAGAATGGCCTGCGTGATGTGTGGACAGGAACAGGGCTTTGCTTTGCTATTATTGTTGTTTTAGGGCACACTTACACTGGCTATGCAGGTTGAAGGCACCCTGACAGTGTGGTGTTTAGAAAAATTATTCATTTTATTATTTACTAGCTGTACCCGCCACACGTTGCTGTGGCCAACCTTCCCTCCCTCTTTTCCTCCTTCCTTCCCTCTCTCTTTCCTTCCCCCTTTTTCCCTTCTACTTTCTCTTCTTCTTTTTTCCTTCTCTACCTGTTTCTTTCCTCCCTTCCTTTGCTCTTTGGTTCTATCCTTCCTTGTCTCCTTCCTTCCCTCCCTCTTTCTCTCTTTCATTCCTTCTCTCCTTCCTTCCTTCCCTCTCTCTTTCCTTCCTTCTTTCACTTTTTTATTTCTTTCTTTCCTTCCTTTTTTACCTTTCTTTCCTTCTTTCCTTCACTCCTTCTTTTTCTCTTCTTCCTTCTCTCCTTCCTTCCTTCCTTCCTTCCTTCCTTCCTTCCTTCCTTCCTTCCTTCCCCCTGTGTGTATATATATGCATATATGTGTATATATTTGTGTATATGTGTTTATTAGGGCTGGGCGGTTTCGTTTCATTAATTCATAATTCGTTAAAAATCGTTTGTTTTTTTTATAACGAAGCGATAACGAACCATTCTGGAGCAACTTAAAAACAAAATGAATTTTTAAATTCGTTTCGTAAATGCTTCGGATTTGTTATGTATTCGTTTCGTTATCGGTTTGAGGTCGTTTCGTTATTATTTCCGCATGTTTGGGGCAAGTTTTATAGTTGTTTTTTGTTTAATTAGTGAAAAAAAATTATAATATCACACCAACAGTCAACAACAGAGGGAGAGGGAAGCTTCAGAAGTTCCCCCTGTCCCATTTGGAGGTTTTTTAGCGTATTGCGCGGTCGCGTCCTCCATTAACGAATCGATTTGTTATTGTTTCGTATTTGTTTCGTTAATGTTTTGTAATTTTTTTAACATTTACGAAATTTTGTGAATATCGAACTTTTTAAAAGAAAAATTTCGGAATTCTTTTAAATATCGAAACGCAAAAAACCCCAAAAAACAAATCGATTTTAGAAACAAATTTTTCCGTGGTTGCCCAGGCCTAGTTTATATGTGTGTTTGCATGTATGTATGTGGTTTTGCGCATGCGTTGTAATATATTTTTTGCATCTGTCATATACATGTGTGGGTGTTTTTGAATGGCTGGATGGCCCTTTGTCAAGAGGACTTTGATTATGTTTTCTTGCCCTGGTGAAGGGAGTTGGACTGGGTGGCCTTAAGGCAGCATTTCTCAACCTGGGAACGGTCACCAAAGACCACCAGAAAACACAGTTTTCTGTTGGTCATGGGGGTTCTGTGTGGGATGTTTGGCCCAATTCCATCATTGGTGGGGTTCAGAATGCTCTTTGATTGTAGGTGAACTATACATCCTAGTAACTACAACTCCCAAATGTCAAGGTCTATTTCCCCCTCCCCCCCCCCCCCAACTCCATCTGTGTTCACATTTGGGCATATTGAATATTCCTGTCAAGTTTGGTCCAGATCCATCATTGTTTGAGTCCACGTGTTGCTGTGGCCAACCTTCCCTCCCTCTTTCTCTCCTTCTTTCTTTCTTTCTGTGCTGTTACACCCAGACATTATAAAAATAAAGCTAAGATGTGCTTCTCTCAATGTCTGAGCGAACTGCCAGTGTCTTTCTTTAGAAGCTTGAGATATTCAGCAACTGAGGCTATTAAAGGGTTTGAACATCAAAAAAGGGATATTTATTCTTCAAAATCCTTACAGACTTGGCACAGCTTATCGAGGTTACAAACAGAACAGTCAATAGGTGAAACCACAGAGAGATTCTTTCTTTCCCTTCTCCTCCAGTCACTGAGTTAACTTTTCCCCAAAAGGCAGAGAAGATCCTGGAATCTTTTCACCCTAAACCTAAGCTGTTACTTTTTAGAAAGACTAGGTCTTTCCCTATCTATGCTCATGGTTAGTTCTGGAGATAAAGCAATGAAGTCTCTCTTTCTATATCGATATAACTCAGTTTTTCAATAGTCTTCTCTATCTATAGTATCTCAATCTCAATCTTCAATATCTATTAAGCTTGGGTAACAACGGAAACATTTGGTTCTAAACTTGTTTCATTTTTAGGGGGGCCCTTGCGTTTCGTTTTTTTAAATAATTCCAAAATTTTCCTTTAAAAAAGTTCGAAATATACGAAATTTCGTAAAATTACGAATCGATTCGTTAATGGCGGACGCAATTGCGCAATATGCTAAAAAACCCTCCAAATGGGACAGGGGGAACTTCTGAAGCTTCCCTCTCCCTCTGTTGTTGACTGTTGGTGTGATAATTTATTTTTTATCATTGATAAAACAAACAACAACTATAAAACTTGCACCAGACATACGGAAATAATTACGAAACAATTATGAAACAATTTTGAAACAATTACGAAACAATTATGAAACAATACGAAATAAATTGGAAAAATTCTTTCGATTTTTAATTACTCCTCACAGTAGTCCTGCATAGCTCAATATTGGATCGTAAGCTAATTTAAATACGAATTAATAACGAATTACGAAATTAACGAACAAAACTGCCCAAGCCTAATATCTATTTATAATATCTCAATCTTCAATTTCTCAATCAGCTATAACTCAATCACTCAATCAAGCTTAGCTATCTATAGTATCTTAATAGTCTTAATAGTATTTACAGTGATTTTCCCAGAGCTACCCTGACTAACCACCAGCACATCTGAAGTTCACTCTCTAAACTAAAAAGGCAGGGGTGATTCCAAAATGGAGATCTCTTCCCTGGGAAAAAGGGCGGTCTCTAAACCCAAAAAGATACCTTCTAAGCCAATAGCTGCAAAAGGCCTGCAGACTGGCTTTCCAGCCTCTGAAACTGTTAACTTTCAGGACTCTGCAGAGCTGCAGCATCCCTGGGGAAACAATTTCAAGCAACTGTAAGGTATAGCAAACCAGGCTCCTGGGAGATGGAACACCTTCCCTCCCTCCCTCCCTCCCTCTTTCCTTCCTTCCCTCTTTTTCTTTCCCTTCTTCTTTCTTCCTTCTCTACCTATTTCCTTTCTCGATTCCTTTGCTCTTTGGTTCCATCCTTCTTTGTCTCCTTCCTTCCCTCCCTCTTTCTCTCTTTCATTCCTTCTCTGCTTCCTTCCCTCTTTCACTTTTTTATTTCCTTGTCTCCTTCTTTCCTTCTCTACCTTCCATTCTTTCCTTCTCTCCTTCACTCCTTCTTTCCCTCTTTCTTTCCCTCCTTCTCTCTCTCCTTCCTTCCTTCCTTCCTTCCTTCCTTCCCCCTTTCTGTGTATGTGTTTTGTGTGTGCATATATGTGTGTATATATTTCTGTAGATATTTGTGTACATGTGTATATATGTGTGTTTGTGTACATATGTGGTTTTAGGCATGTGTTGTAATATATTTTTTGTTTTTTGGCCTTTTAAGTCTCATCTGCTGTATTTTTCAGTGTTTTATGAATGATGGTCACTCGTTGGCCTGATAGGTGAATTGTGTCCAAATTTGGTGTCAATTTGTCCAGTGGTTTTTGAGTTATGTTAATCCCACAAACGAACATTACATTTTTATTTATATAGATTACTACATTGTACTATACCATTATACTGTAATATTATTAGTAATATTACATGTAATATAGAATATATAATTATAATATCATACAGTATTATAACACTATCAAAATAACACTATCAATACAAAAGAAAATCCCTACAGACTGATGTCAGGAAAATTTATGTGGTCATAGCATAGCTATGGCACATAGAGAGAGAAAACATGGAGGCAGTGACAGACTTTGTATTTCTAGGCGCAAAAATGACTGCAGACGCAGACTCCAGCCAGGAAATCAGTAGATGTTTACATCTTGGGAGGAGAGCAATGACCAATTTCGATAAAATAGTGAAGAGTAGAGACATCACACTGGCAATGAAGATCTGCATAGTTAAAACAATGGTATTCCCCATAGTCACCTATGGATGTGAGAGCTGGACCATAAGGAAGGCTGTTCGAAGGAACATAGATGCTTTTGAGGTGTTGGAGGAAAATTTTGAGTGTGCCATGGACCACGAGAAGATCAAACCAATCCATACTCCAAGAAATAATGCTCGGCTGCTCACTGGAGGGAAGGATATTAGAAGCAAAGTTGAAGTATTTTGGCCACCTAATGAAAAGACAAGAAAGCTTGGAGAAGAGAATGATGCTGGGGGAAATGGAAGGAAAAAAAAGAGGGGCCGACAAGGGCAAGATGGATGGATTGTATCCTTGAAGTGACTCCCTTGACCTTGAAGGAGCTGGGGGTGGCCATGGCCAACAGGGAGCTCTGGTGTGGGCTGATCCATGAGGTCATGAAGAGTTGGAAGCAACTGAATGAATAAACAACAACAAAGCTATTCAGCTATCATAGCTAAGAAAGATGGTTATGGCCATAGGCAGAGGCATGCTTCCAAGGTTCAAGGATTCTGGGCTTATTCACTATAAATGCAATTATAATTCTATATTCCACTTTAACTGTCATGGCACATTCTTTGGAATTTTTCGTATTTGCGCAGGAGACAGCAATCTTTGGGCATTTGGACAACGTGGCCAGTGCAGTGAAGGTGATGGTGGAGGATCATTGCTTCAATGCCAGTGGTTTTTGCTTCTTCTAGAACACTGACATTTGTTCTCCTGTCTTCCCAAGAGATTTGCAGGATTTTTCAGAGGTAACACTGATGAAATCATTCCAGAAGTTGAGAGTGACGTCTGTAGACTGTCCATGTTTCACAGGGTTGGGAGGACAATAGCTATATAGACAAGCATCTTGATATCTCTATGAATGTCTCGATACTCAAACACTCTCTATTTCATTCAAAAAAGATATTGCACTTACAGACCTCACTAAACTACAAATCCTAGAAGTCAACAAGATCTTAATATGGCAGTTGAAGTGGAACATTGCTCTATACTTGTATAATGTGAATGAACTCAAGTTTTGATTTTCCCACCCTGTTTGGGTCTTCCCACAAATCAAGGTTAGTTTAATGGCTTATTTTCTTTGCCCATTGGTTTGATTACTTCAAAATATTTTATATTAGCAGATATTATTATTAGGCTTGTGCCCAAATCAGTTTGAACGAAAATGATTTGTAGTTTTTGTTGGGCCATTTTGCATAATATTTGAAAACAGAATGGAGAGGAGGGAGACGAAAAGCCTGGTGAAATGGAGAGCCAGATTTTATCAGTTCTGGAGGACAGAGTTAAGCCTGCAATATTACTTGAAGCAGGGATCTGATGCATTCCCTGGTAGAATTACATGTATCATGTTCTGCAGTTGGTGGTGATTGGTGGTGGTAGGCCTAGCAGCTGGTGATGGAAGGGTTAATGTAAGTCTTAGTTCTAAAGGGTTGAGTAATCTGTAAGTAAGAATTCATGGGTGAAAACAATTAAGGGTGGAGGTATGCAAGAGATAGGTTGCAGCTGGGTGTTTCTGGATATAATAAGCTAGTCTTGGCTCTGATCTTTGGGAGAAAAGTATTTGTTTTATTTTGGTAGTAGATGCTGCTGGTTTTCCCCCAGGTTTGTGGACTTTTAGTATCCTGACCTGTCTCCTGTACTCTTGGAACCCTGGAACCTTGAATCTCTGGACTGGCTTTTGACTACGAATTAGACTCTTGATGCATGAACTGTGCTCATTGAACTCTCAGCGTTTGACCACTTTTGACTACGGTGTTATCTGGAACCTTCAACAGTGTTTGCTGTCAGTTTTGTTTTATATTCTGTGGCTGAGTGCTATCTTTATGTTTATGTTTTGGACTATTAAAACAGCCAGAAAGTAAGTGCTGTTTTAATTAAATTGTTTAGCACAAACTGGGAGTTTGTTTGGTTCATCTCTACCTGAATATGGCAGAGCCCTGGCATCGTGACACAGAGGCAGAATCCTTCATTTTTTCTTGGAGAGTTCCCTCCTCCTCCAGAGAGGGCCCTGGGAACTCACTTTCCCAGCAGCACTTGCATGGTCTATGCATTGAATACTTCTTCTTGGAGCATGATAGGAGTTGAAGTTTTTGTTGCTCTGTCCAATCAGTGAAAAGAAAGAGGGGTGTTTCCTTCTATGCATAGCAAGAGTGCAGTGGGGAATGATCACCCCATGATGATTTATTATTTATCGTGTCAGGAGCAAATCAAGCAGTAGCATTTTTAAACAAACAAACAAACAAAACACAAAGTTTGCAAGCTTGGTAGTTGATTAAATGTCCTTTGACCAGTAGCTGGCCACTTGGAGTGCCTCTGGTGTTGCTGCAAGAAGGTCCTCCAGTGTGCATGTAGCAGAACTCAGGTTGCATTGCAGCAGATGGTCTGTGGTTTGCTCTTCTCCACACTCGCATGTTGTGCATTCCACTTTGTGGCCCCATTTCCTAAGGTTGGCTCTGCATCTCGTGGTGCCAGAGTGCAGTCTGTTCGGCGCCTTCCAAGTCACCCAGTTTTCTGTGTGCCCAGGGGGGAGTCTCTCATTGGGTATCAGCCATTGATTGAGGTTCTGAGTTTGAGCCTGCCACTTTTGGATTCTCACTTGCTGAGGTGTTCCAGCGAGTGTCTCTGTGGATCTTAGAAAACTATTTCTTGATTTAAGTCATTGACATGCTGGCTGATACCCAAACAGGGGATGAGCTGAAGATGTCAATGCCTTGGTCCTTTCACTATTGGCTGCTACTTCCCAGTGGATGTCAGGTGGTGCAATACCTAGCCGGTGTAATTTCTCCAGTGGTGTAGAGCACAGACATCCCATGAAGATGGCCGTCCCTCACCCACCCAGTGAGAAGCAGCAGGAACATCAACCACCACAGCGTGCTTCGAGGATGCCAGACAAAGCCATGGAAAGTGCTTGTGTCTCTTCCTTCTTCATCGCCAATCTTCATCGTGGAGCCCCCGATGATGCAAAGGATTGAACCCTTGTGCCAGCAGGACTGAAGACTGATAGGTCAGAGGTTCGAATTAGGAAGAGTGTGGATGAGCTCCCTCTCTCAGCTCTGGCTCCCCATGCGAGGATATGAGAGAAAACACCCACAAGGATGGTAAAACATCAAAACATCCGGGCGTCCCCTGGGCAATGTCCTTGCAGACTGCCAATTCTCTCACACCAGATGTGGCTTGCAGTTTCTCAAGCCACTCCTGACAGAAAAAAAAATGCCAATCTGCTGGGTGCCAAAGAAAACCCTAAGATTTTGGAGGAGGATGACAAGCCCTGTGAAGCATGCCTTGTGGGGGGAGCAGTCATTGTAGCCAATGGGCAGAATCTTTCCCACATGAAAACAGCAAAAACCTTTCCCTTTCAAGTAACTTCCTGGTAAATGGACTGAGGGGTCAGCCTACAATGGACTGCAAAATGGCTTGCCTTTTGGCCGAATTGCAAAACTCTAATTATTATGCCAAACATGATAGAAGTTTCTCAGGAAAAAAAATGGTTCTAATGTTCTTTCCTTATAAGTAAAGAAAATGGTCTTACTTCCAAATTCTTCTTAATCCCTGACTTTCAGGAGGGAACAAATTACAAGTTAACAAAAAAAGGGAAGGCGAAGTATCATTTACCATGTGGTTCACCAACAGCTTAATCTGTTCCTTTGACACAATAAATGATGTCAGAATGCTTCACCCACTGTGTCAACAAAATGGATGTTGTCAAAAACAGTAAGACATCTTATTGACAAACTCTCAAGTCATTATACTCTTCAAAGTGGTTTTGTCTTCTCCCTAAAATTATCGAGCAAGCGGCATTGATTCATGGGATACACTGATGCCTCAGCAAAAGTCTTAGGAGGGTATTCGGAAAATGACTAAAACCATTAGCTAGATGGGCTGCCTGACCCATAAAACAGTTATTCTGGGAAATTAAAATTTAGGCCAACTTGCTCCCTGTAAAGTTTTTGGAAAGAAGCTGGGAGTGAGTGAAACCCAAGTAAAACAAATCTTGGATTATTTTTTAATTATGGTTACATTCATTCCTTAGTTATTGTGTGAAATAGCTTCTGTCAAGTGTGTTTGATCTTATTGGAATTCTTGTAAATTCCCACAGGTGTTTTGTTTGTGCTGACCATAGGGAAGTCATTTCAAATTTCCAACTAGAAACAACACAATTATGCACACTCTTATTGAAGATTTCCCATTCCATCTCCAGGCCAGGTCTTTATGCATTTATGGTCAAAGATTTCTGGATGGTATAGATCAGTTGTTCTCAACCTGTAGGTCCCCAGGTGTTTTGGTCTACAACTCCCAGAAAACCCAGCCAGTTTACCAGCTGTTAGGATTTCTGGGAGTTGTAGGCTAAAACATCTGGGGACCCACCGGTTGAGAACCACTGGTATAGATTGAGGTGTCATCGGGGGCCACATCAACCTTGTGGTTGCCTTCAAAGGGCCACTGAATCCATGGATGGAGAATCCATGGATACAGGGGGCCAACTGTAATTCTTTTATGTGGTTGTGCTGGTACGTCTGTACCAGGAGCTCCAACTTTATTTTCTTTCTATTAAGTGTTTGCATGCAGGGATTCTGCAAAAAGGTGGCTTCCTTTGGTTTGCAGTCATAGGGCAAGCCACTTGTCTATCATTGTTAAGTTTGGATCCGCCCCTTCTCACAGGGAGATGGGAAGGGAAGAGGGGGCCATTTTTAGTTAGTCTTAGTGAAGAAAGCTAAGTTAGAGGATGTGGACAAGCTTCACCTGCAGAAAAGCTTCATTTCTTAAGAATTTCCGGGGGGAAAGTGCCAAAGCTTTGGTTGGGAGCTTACAGCCTCTCACCCTCCAGACCCAAAGAACTCCAGCTGGAGAATCTACAAGCTTTGTCTGGTAGGTTTACTCAGTATCAAGACGCAGTTTGGAATCGGTAGTAGATCCCACACCAACAAAACTTAGATAACAGACAGCCTGGGAGAGGTTAAAAAAGGGTTTTCCTCTCAAAGTATAAGAACAATTAACGAAGACAGTTGCCTGTCCCTTGTGGACAAGATTAAGGAAGCCACCAGTTGATTTAAAGCCTTGAAGCATTTGTTTGACTCATTGAAGATTTGAGAAATATCTGTTTAATTTGTTCAATAATAAAGGACTTTGTTTAACCTTTCAAGCCATCTAAAGACCATTTCTTCAGGAAAATCCTTGAGGGCCTCTTTTGTGGCACCCTGGCTTCCTGCTGGGCACAAGGTGCACATCCTATTTCAAAAGACAATTATTACAGGCTCAGTGCATGACAGAACAGTGGTGGTTGGTGCTGTTTAGTGCTTACTAGGGCTGTCCTAACACGGAAAAATTTGTTTCTAAACTCGATTCATTTTTAGGGTTTTTTTGCGTTTCGTTATTTAAAAGAATTCCAAAAATTTCCTTTTAAAAAGTTCGATATTTACAAAATTTCGGAAATCAAAAACCAATTACGAAACAATTACAAATCGATTACGAATCGATTCGTTAATGGCGGCCGCGATCGCGCAATATGCTAAAAAAACTTCTGAAGCTTCCCCCTCCCTCTGTTGTTGACTATTGGTGTGATAATTATATTTTTTTTCACTGAGAAAACAAACAGCAACCCTAAAACTTGCACCAGACATGCGGAAATAATAACGAAACATTTACGAATCAATAACGAATCAATAACGAATCAATTACGAAACAATTACGAAATGAATTGGAAAAATTCGTTTCGTTTTTTAGTTGCTCCTGAATGGTTCAATATCGCTTCGTTATAAAAAAAATAACGAATTTTTAACAAATTACGAAATTACGAAATGAAACCGCCCAGCCCTAGTGCTTACCCAGTTTGGGACCCCAGATGTTATTGAACGTCAACTCCCATCACTTTTGATTATACACTAAGGGACTGGGGTTAATGGGAATTGCAATCCAACAGTACTTATGGATCTAAGACTGGAAAAATTTACATGGCATTTTAAGGTCAGACATCATATTCACAAGCCTAGTATCTCAATGCAAAATCCTCTGTCTTGACTAAACACAAGAAACTGCAGCCTTCCAGAGGTTACTCTCTTCCAACTCCCACCAACTCTAATCGTGATGCCTATTTATTTATTTACCATAGTTGTATACCACCCTTCTCAGCCTGAAGGCGACTCAGGACAGTTCACAGTAGCAACATTTGATGCCTCAACAAATAAAACAATCATATAATACTGTTAAAAACATTTATGTAAAATGTAAAAACCGTACAGTATCGTGAATGTCTCCTTGTTAAAATCGTTATTCAATTGCATCGTCAAGTCGTTCCATGATTTTGTATAATTATGCTGGATTAGCAAAAACCTGCTCAAAAAGCCAGGTTTTAACCTTTCTGCAAAAAGTCAGGAGGGAGGTGGCCACTCTTATATCCCTGGGAAGGGCGTTCCACAGTCAAGGGGCCACCACTGAGAAGACCCTGTCTCTCGTTGCTGCGAACCTCATCTGTGAGGAAGGTGGGACCGAGAGCAGAACTCCCCAGAGGATCTTAGTGCCCTAGATGGTTCATAAGGAGAAATAAGTTTGGATAGGTAAGCTGGTCCAGAATGAGAAATGCAGGAGTTTTAGTCCAGCAACACATAAAATAACATGTCAGGCCAGATTTGGCCTGTGGATCTTGAGTAAGACACATGTGACACAGATTAATAAGATATACTCAGACTCATTGTAGGTCTGGCTTGGGACAGCGCCTACCACCTTTTTCCTGGCACAAGCCATACACCAAAGCCTGCGTGCATACATCCCATTAACGATACTCTCATAGATATGAAGAGGTCATAAAATCATAGAAGGGGCATCCAGTTCAACTTCCCACTATGCAGGAACATCCAAGCAAAGCGCTCCTGGTGGATAGTTATTCAGCCTCTGCCTTAAAATCTCCAATGAAGAAGAGTCCACCAGACTACTAGCAATTACAGTCAGAAAGTTCCTCCTAACATTTGGATGGATTCTCTTTTCTTATATTTTGAAACCATTGCTCCTAACACCTCATCACATTGAGAGAGAGAAAGAAGTCACACCTTATATATACGGCAAACATTCAATGCCGCGACACAAATTCTTATATATATACATAAACATTAAAAACATTTATCAAAATATTAAAATACACCATTTAAAACTGTCCTAGTCATCCACTTCAAATCTAATTGGCCTGGTCATCTTTCCTATTGCCGCTTTATTGCCCTGTCCCAAAAGCTTGGTCCCACAGCCAAGTTTTTACCATCCTTCTAAAGGACAAGAGCGAGGGGGCCGACCTGATATCACCAGGAAAGGAGTTCCATACCTGGGGAGCAATCACCAAGAAGGCCCTGTCTCTCATCCCCACCAAGCACACCTGTGACAATGGCAGGATGGAAAGCAGGGCCTCCCCGGAGGATATTAATCACCATGATGGTTCATAGGGAGAGGCGTTCAGACAGGTAATTTGGGCCGGGGCCATTCAGGGCTTTATAGGCCAAAGCCAGCACTTTGAATTGTGCCTGGTAGCAAACAGGAAGCCAGTGGAGCTGGCGTAACATGGGAGTTGTATGCTCCCTGTATGCAGCCCCAGTTACTAACCTGGCTGCTTCTCATTGGACTATTTGAAGCTTCCGAGCAATCTTCAAAGGCAACCCCACGTAGAGTGCGTTGCAGTAGTCTATCCTACATGTAACGAGAGCATGGACCACCGTGGCCAAATCTGACTTCCCAAGGTACGGGCGCAGCTGGCACACAAGCTTTAATTGTGCAAATGCTCCCCTGGCCACCACTGCAACCTGGGATTCCAAGCTCGGTGATGAGTCCAGGAGGACCCCCAAGCTGCGAACCTGTCCTCTCTCTATTATGCCCTCTCTATTATGTCCTCTCTCAACCTTCTCTTCTCCAAGTTGATACATTCAGTTCCCTAAACTGCTTTTCCTGGGGCTTGGCTTTCCAGCCTTTTACCATTTTTCTCACCTTTCCTTGGACACAACGATATCATCACCAATAGAAGGCATCACTGCAATCTTGAGTTTACCATATACAAAGCAAAACATGGAAGGTGAGCATGCCAAGGTCTTTAAAACAGGTTCTCACAACTATTGGGCTAATGTTTCCCACACTATTTTCTGCTCTGTTGCCCTTGACTTTGAAGAGTGAGATAGAAAGAGATTAGGGATGACATACATCTGTGATTATTTACTTTCCCAGTGATCAGTACAGACCCTGAAATCATCTTCAAACGTTTTTCTTTGGGTCCCATCAGCTCGGACCCAAAGATGTGATCCTTCCAGTAGCACCTGTCTTTTGAACTCTTCCTCCAATCAGGCTTTCTAGAGGTTTGTGCCAGAAGCAAAGATAATGATTTGCTCAGGCCTTTCATGGCACATTGAAAGATATTTCATTTTGTAACTTGTATTGGAAAGGAATTTTAGCTGTTGCCATTGTTGCTTAGGCTGCCACTTTATTATTTAAATATACCAATGGTTCTTTTAAGTCTCAATTATTTTTAGCCACATTTGAGCTTCTTTTTGGATGGAAGAGCACAATATACATATTTGCAAAGAAAAATAAAATAAAATAATAAAACCAGGCATTCGGATAGCAGGCTGACAATAAAATTACGACAATGCTATGGAAAATGGACTATGGGCAGGCTTCGGATTGTAGAACTTGGACTTAGACATTTGCACTATTTTAAATGGTTTTTAATATAATTTTAATGTTTTACTTATTACGTAACTGTTGTTTTACCTGTTTGTAATGGGGGGCATCGAATTGTTTCTGGCTGCAAGCCACCCTGAGTTCCCCTTCAGGGGTAGAGAAGGGCGGGGTACAAATATTCGAAATAAAATAAAATAAATAATAATAAATAGAAGCAACGGGTTTTTTCTGCATTAATATCATTGACCAAACACGGGCTGAGCTCCAACAGAGTCCACGAAAAGCAAACTGTGAAGTAGCGAGGGAACACTGTATATTGAATACTAGGGCTGGGCGGTTTCGTTTCGTTAATTCGTAATTCGTTAATAATTCGTTAATTTTTTTAATTACAAAACGATAACGAACCATTCTGGAGCAATTTTTTTAAAAAAAGAATTTTAAAACACGTTTTGTAAATGCTTCGTATTTCGTTATTGTATTCATTTCGTTATTGTTCTGAGGTTGTTTCGTTATTATTTCCGCATGTCTGGGGCAAATTTTTTGTTTAATTAGTGAAAAAAAATTATAATATCACACCAACAGTCAACAACAGAGGGAGAGGGAAGCTTCAGAAGTTTTTGGAGGTTTTTAGCGTATTTCGCGGTCGCGTCCGCCATTAACGAATCGATTCATTATTGTTTCGGAAATCGATTCGTTAATGTTTTGTAATTTTTTTCACATTTACGAAATTTCGTAAATATCGAACTTTTTAAAAGGAAAATTTTGTAATTATTTTAAATAACGAAACGCAAAAACCCCCAAAAAACGAATCGATTTTAGAAACAAATTTTTCCGTTGTTACCCAGGCCTACTGAATACTAGGGCTGGGCGATTTCGTTCGTTAATTTCGTAATTCGTTATTAATTCGTTATTTTTTTATAACGAAGCGATATTGAACCATTCAGGAGCAACTAAAAAACGAAAGGGATTTTTTCAATTCGTTTCGTAATTGTTTCGTAATTGTTTCGAAATCGATTCGTAATTGATTCGAAATTGTTTCGTTATTATTTCCACATGTCTGGTGCAAGTTTTAGGGTTGCTGTTTGTTTTCTCAGTGAAAAAAAAATTATCACACCAACAGTCAACAACAAAGGGAGAGGGAAGCTTCCTGTCCCATTTGGAGGTTTTTTTAGCGTATTGCGCGATCGCGCCCGCCATTAACGAATCGATTTGTAATTGTTTCGAAATCGATTCGTAATTGATTCGTAATTTACAAAATTTCGTAAATATCGAAATTTTTTTAAGGAAAATTTCGAAATTCTTTTAAAAATCGAAACACAAAACCCCCCTAAAAACGAATCGAGTTTAGAAACAATTTTTTTCTGTGGTTGCCCAGCCCTACTGAATACTATAGTTTGCATCTCAGAAAGTATCTTTTCAATACCTACTCTAGTGCTAAATTATTGGGAGATATCTTTTCTCCTTTCTAGACACACCCCAACTTTCTGTCCAATATGTTAAGAAGCAGTTTAGCAGCTGTGAATGTGCCATCTATTACCAAGCTGTGATTAAGCCTTGTAATTAATAGAGTATATAAAACATTTCTCCAAACTGAATTTATGGACCTGCATAAAATATGGATTGGCTTCACCAATAATCCATACTAAAAATACATGATACAAACAAAGCTGAAGGATCTGGCGTCGGAAATATGGTCGACGCTGCAGCCATAGATAAACATAATTAATATAGTCTTGGAATGGAAATCTTTAACATGCTGCCATTGACGCGGTCAGTTCTCTTAAAGTTCAGGAGCTCTCCTGATATAAATTGTAGAAGTACAGAATTGCCAAGGCATAGAGTAGCATGTCAAGAAAGTCATTCCTCGTGGATTCACTTGCCATGAAGAATATCCTTTCCCAATCAGGCAAAAAGAAGCAGGGGGAGATAAAATTGCTATCGTGGGACCGGAAAGAAAGGTCAGTGAAAGATACCTGGGACTTTAAATGAAACAACAGCAGTTGTTTTGGAAGCAATTGATAGAAACCTTCTACTCCCAGGGTATCTCCCAGCCTTGTTTATGATTGAGGCTGCAATCTATATATATAAAATTGCTCTGTGCATAATGAGTTCCTTAAGAACAAAAGAACCAATGAACGAAAACACACCAAATTTGGCAACAAAACATCTCACAACACAAGGAGTGACCATCACTCAAAAAATTATGATTTTGTTATTTGGGAGTTGTAGTTGCTGGGATTTATAGTTCACCTACAATCAAAGAGCATTCTGAATTCCACCAATGATGGGATTGAACCAAACATGGCATACAGGACTTCCATGACCAACAGAACACACTGGAAGGGTTTGGTGGGCATTGACCTTGAGTTTGGGAACTGTAGTTCACCTACATCCAGAGAGCACTGTGGACTCAAACAATGATGGATCTGGACCAAACTTGACACAAGCACTCAATATGCCCAAATATGAACACAGATGGAGTTGGATGAAAATAGACCTTGACATTTGGGAGTTGTAGTTACTGGGATTTATAGTTCACCTACAATCAAAGAGTATTCTGAACCCCACAAACGACAGAATTGGGGCAAACTTCCCACACAGAACCCCCATGACCAACAGAAAACACTTAAGGCCATCCAGTCCAACTCTCTTCACCAGGGCAAGAAAATGTAATCAGAGCCCTCCTGACAAAGAGCCATCCAGTCATAAATATAGATAGATAGATATGATTCTCTCTCACACACACAGATATAGTATCATAGATTTGAAAGAGACCCTTAAAGAAGGACTATGATATGTTGCATATTCCAGAGTAGGCAAACCAGACACTCTCCACATCAACACTGACAAAGAAACAACAAGAAATACTGTTTACTCACAAGCAGAAAGGAATTACATATATTAGAAACCAACACTTTCTCATTACTTTATTTTCCAGATCACCAGATTGGGCCACAGCAACGTGTGACAGGAGACAGCTAGTTCTATACACATTTACATATCAGACTGGCACATTTCTCTGTTGGTGTTTTATTTATTTATTTAGAACTTTTGTATCCCGTTCTTCTCTACCTCCGTGGAGGGACTCAGAACAGCTCACAG
This sequence comes from Anolis sagrei, assembly GCF_037176765.1. Classification (NCBI taxonomy): domain Eukaryota; kingdom Metazoa; phylum Chordata; class Lepidosauria; order Squamata; family Anolidae; genus Anolis; species Anolis sagrei. The sequence continues at coordinate 12,107,463 of NC_090028.1, read as the reverse complement.
TAAAATTAAATGCTATACAATAACAATGACATAAAACAACATACAATAAATAAGTTCTAAAATACATATAAAACCATTCATCACATTAAAAACAACATCCAAAATGTTGTGGCCAAATAACTCTTAGTGTGTATCAAATCTTTATTTATTTATTTATTTATTTATTTAGTATATTTGTATACTGCCCCTCTCAGCCTCCTGGCAACTCGAGGTGGTTTACAAGACAAAATTCAATGCCACCAAAAACACAATTTACAATATACAATATAAAATGTCAACAACAATAAAATCATAGCACTACAATAAAACATAATTCAATAGATACTTATTAAAGCAATGTCCCGTCATGTAGTTCTTATGTCCGTTACTCAGTATTCGCAAATACCTGCTCAAATAGCCATGTCTTAAGGTTCTTCCAAAATGCTAGGAGCGAAGAAGCCGATCTGATCTCCCTAGGAAGGGCGTAGCCAACGGGCCACCACTGAAAAGGTCCTGTGTCTCGTCCCCACCAGCCATGCTTGTGATGATGGCGGGACTGCGAGCAGGGCCTCTCCAGATGATCTTAAAGCTCTAGATGGTCCATAAGGGGAGATTCGTTCGGACAGGTAAGTTGGGCCAGAACCGTTTAGGGCTTTATAGGCTAAAGCCAGCACTTTGAATTGTGCCTGGTAGCAGACTGGTAGCCAGTGGAGCTGGCACAACTGGGGAGTTGTATGCTCCCTGAGAGCCACTCCAGTTAGCAACCTGGCTGCTGTCCGTTGGACCAATTGAAGCTTCCAGACAGTCTTCAAAGGCAACCCGATGTAGAGAGCGTTGCAGTAGTCTATACAGGATGTAACAAGAGTGTGGACTACCGTGGCCAAGTCAGACTTCCCACATCATCCGTCAATCTGCAAATGCCTGACTCCAAAGCCAGGATTTTAGCTGCTTCCTGAATGACAGGAGAGAGGAGGCAGACCTAATCTCACTGGGGAGAGAGTTCCATAGCCGGGGGGGGGGGGGGGGGGGATCAGAAAAGGCCCTGTCTCTTGTCCCCACCAAACGCGCCTGTGAAGATGGTGGGACCGAGAGCAGGGCCGGAACTGGTTATTTTCAAAAGCTTATTGAAACCACCAGGTCTTCAAGCTCCTATGAAAGGAGGGAAGGGATGGGGCCTGTCTTATTTATTGTGGAAGGTCATTCCAGAGGCGGGGGGCCACCACCGAGAAGGCCCTCTCTCTCGTCCCCACCAACCGTACTTGTAATGGTGGTGGGAGCGAAATGAGGGCCTCCCTAGAAGATCTTAGAGTTCGCTCTGGTTCATAAAAGGAGATGCAATCTACATTTCCCCACCTCCTTTAATGAACAGACTTTCAAGCTAGCAAAGCATCATATAAATAAGCATTATTTATATGATGGGACTTGAGCATCCATAGATTTGAAGATCTACAGAGTATATTAGAACCAAATCCCTATGGAAACTAAGGGCTCCTGGTGCTTCACACTGCTCCAACTAGAGTTGATTGTTTCTTACTATATCTATAAGTCCGAAATCACTTTTGAGCCTCAGAAAAGCCAGGGAAGTATATTTTTTGTGATCATTTGAAAGTTCAAAACCTAATCTAGGATATGGTATATTTAGCCACGTCTTCCATTATTAATGTTGCTCTATTGATCTGATACCTGAAACTCTAACAACAAAAAAACTGTGCGAACTAATTATGCTTGGCTTCCGGATGCTCAGGATTCCTCTCACTCATCAACTCAGCCTTCCGGTTCTCAATCAATACTTCCATGTTCATTAAGAAATGCTGAGATGCTTAACGTGAGAAGATGAGCCATTATGAAGACCAAAATCACAAAGCAGAGCTTCATGATCCCCTGAACTGATTCACAAACATAATTTGTCTGATACATTACAAACCAAGGTCATTCAGTTTTGCATGGGAAACAATGGTCTATTATGTATTGTCGAAGGCTTTCATGGCCGGAATCACTCAGTTCTTGTGGGTTTTTTCGGGCTATATGGCCATGTTCTAGAGGCATTTCTCCTGACGTTTCGCCTGCATCTATGGCAAGCATCTTCAGAGGTCTGCTGGAGCTGGGAAAAAGGGGTTTATATATCTGTGGAATGACCAGGGTGAGACAAAAGGCTTTTGTAAGTTGGGCTAGGTGTGAATCTTTTCAACTGACCACCTTGATTAGCATACAATGGGCTGACAGTGCCTGGAGCAAACTCTTCTTGAAAGGTGATTAGATGTCCCTGCCTGTTTTTCTCTCTGCTGTTTTAATTTTAGAGTTTTTTAATACTGGTAGCCAGATTTTGTTCATTTTCATGGTTTCTTCCTTTCTGTTGAAATTGTCCACATGTTTGTGGATTTCAATGGCTTCTCTGTGTAGTCTGACATGGTGGTTGTGAGAGTGGTCCAGCATTTTTGTGTTCTCAAATAAAATGCTGTGTCCAGGTTGGTTCATCAGGTGCTCTGCTATGGCTGACTTCTCTGGATGAAGTAGTCTGCAGTGCCTTTCATGTTCCTGGATTCTTGTTTGGGCAATGCTGCGTTTGGTGGTCCCTATGTAGACTTGTCCACAGCTGCATGGTATACGGTAGACTCCTGCAGAGGTGAGAGGATCCCTCTTGTCCTTTGCTGAACGTAGCATTTGTTGGATTTTCCTGGTGGGTTTGTAGATTGTTTGTATGTTGTGGATTAATGTTTTCCTGGTTCTTTGGATTTTATTACAAAAGCCTGGATCCTGTTTATGAACTTTGCTGAACCCTACCTTGGAATACTTTGTTCCTGTTTATCTTCCTATCTTTTTGGACTCATCTATTTTCTGAAAGCATATTTTTAACGTTCTGTTTTTACTTATCTTCAATTTTAAAAAAGGATTGTTTTCCTACACACCGTGTGGTGTTTTAAAGTCAGAGGGTTATTCCTGTTCTGGAGTGCAACATGGCCATTGATTGTTTGGTGTCTGGAGTGCTCCTGTTTCTCAGTGGTGTTCATGATTTATTGTCTTGTTTCTGATGCTTTTTAATACCAGTAACCAGATTTTGTTCAATGTATTGTCAAAGGCTTTCATGGCCGGAATCACTAGGTTGTTGAAACGTCAGGAGAGAATGCATCTGGAACATGACCATACAGTCCGGAAAACTCACAACAGCCCAGATTTTGTTCATTTTCATCTGCCTTTGTCTTCTTTCCAGTGAGGACGCATTTTCCCATTTACCAGGCAAATTGTAGCTGCATGGATACTTTTTACAGTTTTACCTTCCTTAAAATGAGCTTAGCAAGCTAGTTAGCTCCAAGACCCTTTTCTATCTAGAATGGATTTCTTTTTACTTCAATAAATATTTTGAACCTAAAGTTGTGACTCTGCAATCCTGTGCCGTCCTGTTGAATGGAAGCTAATTCTGACTCACCACACATACTGTATATATTCGAGTATAAGCCTAGTTTTTCAGCCCCCTTTTTAGGCTGAAAAAGCTCCCCTTGACTTATACTTGAGTCAAGGTTATTTATTATTTTACTCTGCTATTAGTATTATTTTATTATATTTATTATTTTACTCTATTTATTATTATTATTATATTCACATTATTTTACTCTATTATTATTTTACTCTATTTATTATTGTTTTATTACATTTATTATTTCACTCTATTATTATTATTGGAAGGATACTTAAGTGCATTTACATTGAAGAAGGTGAGAATAATGGTTTCATCAGAGTTGGACAGTCTTGTCTTAAATTACAGTTTTATGTAAATATTCAAAAGAATTTAACCTACTGATGCCTCAATTAATATAATTTTATTGGTATCTATTTTTATTTTGAAATTGACCAGTAGCTGTTGCATTTCCCACCCTCGGCTTATACTCGAGTCGATATGTTTTCTCAGTTTTTTGTGGTAAAATTAGGTGCCTCGGGTTATATTTGGGTCGGCTTATACTCGAGTATATATATATATTTATTTATTTATTATTTACTTTACTTCTATACCGCTGTTCTCAGCCCGGAGGCGACTCACGGTGGTTCACAGATACAGGACACAGCAAAATTCAATGCACCAATATAAAAACAGTTAATAACCTAATCTAATACACAATTAGTACACAATTACTATAATAACCATCCACTAGCATCTCATCACTCAAAACATGATCCAGATTCGTCATCCGTTGTTCCATTCCTATGTCATTACCAGTCATTGCACTAATTATTCGAACGCCAGCACAAATAACCAGGTCTTTACTTTTTTATGGAATACCATTAGAGATGGTGCTAATCTAATGTCTATGGGTAGGGCGTTCCACAGCCGGGGAGCCACCACCGAGAAGGCCCTATCTCTCGTCTCTGCCAGCCGTGCTTGTGAAGCTGGCGGGATCGAGAGTAGGGCCTTATATACGGTAAGTTTCTGCTGTTTATGAACTCTGCTTCTAGTACTCTGCTATATTTTTGGTGGAATCACCTCAAGTGAGGGTTATTTTTGAGCCTAACAGCTCTGATTCCCAACACAGACAAGGGTTCTTTCTACCAGTCTGAACATAATACCTCTGAAGATGCCAGTCACAGATTCAAGTGAAACGGCAGGAGAGAATACTGCTAGAACATAGCCGTACAACCCAAAAAACTCCAGCAAAGCAACAATTCCAACCATGAAAGCCTTCAACAACACTTTGGTCTATGGTCTATTTTTTACTTAATCCAGCGTTGTGTATATGTCACTATTGATGGGGTGTGATTGATTCTCTCTGAAGGCTTCTGGCATAGCACAGCAAGGTGAAATAATTGATCAATTTCCCTCTTGTTGCTAACTGGTTGGTGGAGATGTGAAGTGAATTCTGTTCCCCAGGTGACTTCCTTAGGGAAGATTGCAAGCTAGGAACATCTTGGGGCCCTTTGTTCCCAGTTTAATTAGGTTCCCACATCCAAATTTGTGCCTGAATTTCCCATTGGTTGCCATTAGGCAACCTGAAGTTAATAAAGTTGTGGTCTTCTTTAAATACAGTAGAGCTTGCCTTCATTCCTGATACATCTGAATGAGAGCAGGAATGTGTAGGTTTCTCCTTTTCAAACATTCCCTGCTATCTCCAGCTCTCTAGTGTTTACACTGGGTGAATATTTCAATTTGACTCAAAGTGTTTTGCGTGTAACATTATCAGATTCCTGCGGAATACTTCTAACGTGGCAAATTGCTTCCTGGGGCCTCAGTTGATGAAACATGTCAAGTTCTCTCACATTGATCATTTTATGGGGATTTAATTGAATCCCACTTAAAAGATATCAGCTAACACTTCTTCGTGAAGTCATCCAAGACTTCTACCACAAGTGTAGCGTCTGATAATTAAAAAAGAAATATCAGAATTTTACAACAGTATCATAAATATATGCTGATTTTTTCCCAATCCATCTGTAGCTTTAAAATAACAACAAAACAAAGAGTAACTACAATTTCTTGATTTGAATATGCAATGTTATGTTTCACTACTATGTTTTGACATGTGGAGAACATGAGGGAGGGTCATATAACATTGATTTGTCCCATAGCTCAATATTCTGATATTTGAGTTGGCATGAGAATTAGAAGAGAAGAAAGTGAGCTTATACTGAGGATTCTCCCAATAAAACACGAGCAATTCAAGACACTTTCAAAATAGGAACCAATTCCAAATGGGGTTGCTGGCTCGGAAAATGCAGAAGGTTGGATGGCTCCTTTACATAGACTTGTGCATGGATGCATTTTTAGCCAGTCCCTTTGGCCATTTGGCTTTTCAGTTTTGTTCGGGTGCCTGAAATGGCAAGGGTCCAACCATCATGGATTCCCACCCGAAAAGGGATCACGTGGCAGCGGATCACAGCTCCTCCTCCCCTATTCGGCATCACAGTTGAATCTTTTTGATTTTTCTTGATTTTTCTGATTCTTTTTATTTAGTGGGACTGACTGGAAGTTGGGGACCTGAGGGCTGGTGGGCTGCGCACACATGCATTTGGGGGCATAGAGACGAAGAGTCACCCTTTTAGCTTCTTTTTCTCCTTCTCTTCTTCTCCTTCAGAAAATACTTCTAAAAGATAATCATAATTAATAATAGTAATCTCAGTAAACAAAAAGAGAATCCTACTTCTCATCTAGAGTAGAACAGCTTTAAGGAAGCAAAACCCCAAGCAGAACAGATTGCAGGCAGTAAACAGAGGAGATTTTTAAGGTGGTCTAGGGAGGATAGCTGCACTGAGCTTCAGGTCATTGCTCTTATCTTCCCTGGGCTTCCTTACAATGCCTTATCTACCTGGCCTGCTAGTTGTGGCGCTGGGAGAGAAAGCACACATGCCTGCCTTTCCTCTAGAATAGAACAGCTTTAAGGAAGCAAAACCCCAAGCAGAAGGAATTGCAAGCAGTAGATAAAACAGTGGGGATTTTTAAGGTAGTCTGGGGAGGATAGCTGCACCTAGCTTCAGGTCATTGCTCTTATCTTCCCTGGGTCTCTTTACAATGCCTTAGCTACCTGGCCTGGTGGTGGTGGTGCTGGGAGAGAAAGCACACATGCCTGCCTCTCCTCTAGAGTAGGACAATTTTAAGGAAGCAAAACTCCAAGCAGAAGGAATTGCAAGCAGTAGATAAAACAGTGGGGATTTTTAAGGTAGTCTAGGGAGGATAGCTGCACTGAGCTTCAGGTAATTGCTATTATCTTCCCTGGGCCTCCTTACAATGCCTTATCTACCTGGCCTGCTAGTGGTGGCGCTGGGAGAGAAAGCACACATGCCTGCCTTTCCTCTAGAATAGAAACAGCTTTAAGAAGCATTAACCCCAGGGCACTTCCACACAACCATATAACCCAGAATATCAAGGCAGAAAATCCCACAATATCTGCTTTGAACTGGGTTATCTGAGTCCACGCTGCCAGATATTCCAGCTCAAAGCAGAAAATGTGAGATTTTATTCAGCTGCGTGGAAGGGCCCCAGTCTCCTCTACAAATAGAAGGTAAAAGATCCAGAAAGAGTGGTATCTTTACTCTGATGCTTTTTAATATCCAGGTCCTAATGAAGGGTATGGCAGGGGAGCCTGTGGGAAGCCTATAATGGGCTGGATAGGGAGCTTTCTTAACCCCATTGCTGACACCCAGGCTCCCTTGAAGGGAAGAAAGGGAAATCTCCCGGGGAAAGGGGAGCCTTGTAAGTTCCCCATTCTTGCCAATGGGTTGAAAAGAGCCACTTTTTTCAGATGTGGAACAAAAACGTCAATTTGGCTGTGCACCCATTTTTGAGAGGCACTGGAAAACGGTTATGTGGGGCTTCTGATATCCAGCAGACAAAAACGGATAGCAATTCACCTGAAATTCACTTGCCTATCTTTAAGGTTCAGACTCAAGCTCAAAGTAAAATCACCATGATATGGACAGACTCAAAGTTAAAGTGAAATTACTTTAAATTATTTTAAATTCCCAACCAATTAATACCACTAATGAGTACATTAGTGTTATTAATTGGTTGAGAATATAAAATAATTGCCAACCCACACTAATCTTTCTACTGTGGTGCTGCTTATGGCTTTTTTTAATGCTTGGGTGGCAAAATGGTGGTATTGGAGTGGCACTGGAGCTTTCCCATCTGCATGGAATGAATCTCAACTTATTTATTTATTTCAAAAGCATTGCATAAATAAATTAGTATAAAACTGATAAAAAATCGAGGGAACACAATCGGCTAAATAATTTTAGACCAAAAATGGACAACAGTGACCGCACTGTCTGTAGCTTTAAAAAGGTTTTTCCTCTGCGCGCGAGGCAGGGCATTGCGGGCAAGCATACAGATGTGGAGTTGTTTGTTCTGCTCTACAGTCTTACAAGGTGGATGATTCTTCTAGGTCATGGCATTTTGCCAGGTTGTCTTTTCATCTGCCCACTCTGCTTCTGAGTCTGTTCAGGGACTTCCAAGTTGCCCATTCTTGGTTTGCCCCTGGAGGAAGACCCTCGTGGGGAGCCATCCAGTTGAGATTTGCAGGTTTAGCTGCCCGGAGGGATATTCTTGCTTTTGCTGGAGGAATATTTTTTCCCTTTAGGCGATCTCTCATTGGATGAGTAAGATGGTCTTCCATTATGCATTTCCTTGTGGGTTTGTAGGTGGCTGTGGAGCCCTATTCTTGACCCACATCTTCTCCCACAGTGAGGGCATTGGTTTCCAGGTGGAAGGCGGTCCCGGTCAGGGTTGGCTTGACGTGCCTTCCTCCTGGTACGTTTCTCTCTTTCGCCCTCCACTCGTGCCTCCTCGAATTCTGTAGCACTGCTGGTCACAGCTGACCTCCAGCTGGAGCACTCAAGGGCCAGGGCTTCCCAGTTCTCAGTGTCTATGCCAGAGATTTTAAGCTTGGCTTTGAGGCCATCTTTAAATCTCTTTTCCTGCCCACCAACATTCTGTTTTCCGTTCTTAAGTTCAGAGTAGAGCAACTGCTTTGGGAGGCGGTGGTCAGGCATCCGGACAACGTGGCCAGCCCAGCAAAGTTGATGGCAGAGGACCATCGCTTCAATGCTGGTGGTCTTTGCTTCTTCCAGCATGCTGACGTTTGTCCGCTTGTCTTCCCAGGAGATTTGCAGGATTTTCCGGAGGCAGTGCTGATGGAATCATTCCAGGAGTTGCATGTGATATCTGTAGACAGTCCACATTTCGCAGGCATATAGCAGGGTTGGGAGGACAATAGCTTTGTAGACAAGCACTTCGGTATCCCTACGGATGTCTCGATTTAGAGGAGTGGTGGTTCTCATGAAGCTTTTCCTTGATTTGAGTGTACTGGGAGGAGGCTGATAGCCATGCAGGGGATGGCTTTCATGGTGTCCAATCTTATTTCTCTCATGGTTGGCTTTAAACTCAAAAGCATTGCTTTACAACCTCAACTTATAGTCACAGGTCATATTAAAATCCATAAATTTGGATCCAAAACCCACCCTTGACTTATACATGAGCTTGACTTATATATGACATCAGATTGGCCACCTCCCTCCTGTCCTTTAGAAGGAAACTCAAGACTTGGCTGTGGGACCTTGAATTTGACCATTGAACAGTGGCTTGTATGAAGAAGACATAAGCCAGTGTTTCTCAACCTGGGGGTCGGGACCCCTGTGGGGGTCACGAGGGGGTGTCAGAGGGGTCACCAAAGACCATCTGAAAACATAGTATTTTCTGTTTGTCATGGGGGTTCTGTGTGGAAAGTTTGGTCTAATACTATCATTGGTGGGGTTCAGAATGCTATTTCATTGTGGGTGAACTATAAATCCCAACAACTACAACTCCAAAACGGCAAGGTCTATTTTCCCCAAACTCTACCAGTGTTCATATTTGGGTATATTGAGTATTTGTGCCAAGTTTGATCCAGATCATTGCTTGAGTCCACAGTCTGGATATAGGTGAACTACAATTCCAAAAACTCAAGGTCAATGTCCACCAGACTTTCCCAATATTTTCTCTTGGTCATGGGAATTCTGTGTGCCATGTTTGATTCAATTCCATCATTGATGGAGTTCAGAAGACTCTTTGATTTAAGGTGAACTATAAATCCCAGCAACTCCAGCATTACCAGATGACAAAATCAAACACCCCCAACCCCACCAGTATTCAAATTTTGGGCGTATCGGGTATTTGTGCCAAATTTGGTCCAGTGATTGAAAATACATCCTGCATATGAGATATTTACATTACAATTCATAACAGTAGCAAAATTACAGTTATCAAGTAGCAACGAAAATAACGTTATGGTTGGGGGTCACCACAACATGAGGACCTATACTAAGAGGTCGATGCATTAGGAAGGTTGAGAACCACTGACATAAGCAATTTCGAAGTGACAATGAATTGACCCGGACCCTGATTTTAACAGTAACAACTGTTTATTTAATGTTTGGTTTTAATGAATTTGTTGATTGTTCTTATCATTATGATGGCACCCATTGATGTTTGCTGTGAGGCCGCCCTGAGTCCTCCCTCGGGGGTGAGAAGGGCGGGGTACAAGTATATGAAAAAATTAAATAAATAAATATGAGCATATGCAATAATCCATTTTAGATTTTGAGCTTCCAGAATCTATACATAAATATTTAGATGTTCTCAGTCCTAAATTGTATGAAGAGTTATGCACCACGCTGTTTTGATTTTGAGAGACCACTGAATCATGCTGGTTAAACATTTTAATCATGTGCAAATTGATGCTAGAACCTATGGTCACCTCATGAGTTATCCAGGTGCCTGAATGTCTAGGGTATTTGTGGAGACACAAGACCTCCTATGCTAGGAGGTTGCAGGCAGTAGTCACCCTAATCCAGAGAGGTAGTGCTGGTGTGAAGTAATCCTAATTGAAAGCTAGGAAACAAGGGAATGGGAGCCAGCTTGACTAGATATCTCTGCACTGCTTCAGGAGGAATTTCCTTATAAGTGCCACTTCTTCTCACATTGCCTTCAGGATTTTGATGGCCAAATCATTTCCTTTCATATCCCAAGGGAATTTACTTTTTGGCCCTACTTCCTGCAGTTCAGCCTACTTTTTTATAATTGATGGAGGGGAGGCAGTTGAACAAGAAAAGCAAGAAGCACAGAGGTACAAGATGCATGTATTTATTTCTTGTTCTCCTGATACTCCACCCACACAAATGGAAGTTTCATGTTTTAGAAAATTCCCATCAGTCTAAAGAACCCCAGTAGACATCTAGAAGGCCATCTCCAGCCTCATTAACTGGAGCACCACATACAATTTTCTGAAGAATTCTTCACAGACCAAATATTCTGCCAAATCAGTGGTTAGCACAAGAAGGGGTTCTGCAGAGGATTTAATGGAGCAGGGGTCACTCATGAAAGGTAGAGCATATTCTATCAAAGCCTAAAGTGTTTATTTTCTCATGTACTCCATCACTAAATTGCAGTCTCTTTTAAAAACTTTTCCAAAGTTTTTGTGTTGTCGAAGGCTTTCATGCCCAGAATCATTGGGTTGCTGTGAGTTTTCTGGTCTGATGGCCATGTTCCAGAAGCATTCTCTCCTGATATTTTGCCCACATCTATGGCAGGGTTCCTCATAGGTTGTGAGGTCTGTTGGAAACTAGGCGAGTGGGGTTTATATATCTGTGGAATGTCCAGGGTGGGAGAAAGAACTTTTGTCTACTTGAGGCAAGTATGAATGTTACAATTGGCCACCTTGATTAGCATATTGAATAGCCTTGCAGCTTCAAAGCATAGCTGCTTCCCACCTGGGCAGGCCCATAGCCAGGATTTCGATTCGGGGGGGGGGGGCTGAGTTTGTTTCAGAGGGGGGCTGAGTCTGAGTGAAAGAGGATCTACGCTAGCAAACCTTTTGTATCGTTACCCCAATACCCCCATGCATATGGGATATATTGAGTATGGTGATCAGATCATGATATAAATAAACATAACCGTTTAAATAATGCACCAGTAAGGCCTTTTTGAGAACCACCATGAGAATTTGGGGGGGGGGGGGGCTGAAGCCCCTCAAGCCCCCCCCCCCCCCCCCCGGCTACATGCCTGCACCTGGGGGAATTCTTTGTTGGGAGGTGCTAGCTGTTTGATTGTTTCTTATTTGGAATTTCTCCATTTTTTGAGTCTTATTTACTGGCCTGATTTTAGAATTGTTTAATACTGGTAGCCAGATTTTGCTCATTTTCATGGATTTCTATTGAAATTGTCCAAATGCTTATGGATTTCAGTGGCTTTTCTGTGTAGTCTGATATGGTGGTTGTACAAGTGGTCCAGCATTTCTGTGTTCTTTCTTTGCTTAGATTAGTTCATCTCTGCAAGTTGTGGAGTTTGGTTAATCTGTCCATATCCATATCTTTCAATTTCTGGGCATATAGTAATCAAGCTGCAATTGTCATGTAGTGAAATAATATTCCTAGCCCCCCCCCCCCCCCCGGCAATGTTAGCTATGACCGTGTCCTTGCTTTGATGAGGAACTTAGTTTTTGGGAGTGGTGGTCATAAATTTTCTGAGCTCAATGCCCCAATCAATTTTCTAAAAATCCATTTTCTAAAAATCCCACAATAGGGATGCTATTGTGGCATATGTCATACAACCCTCTGTTATGTCAGCTTCACAGGCTGCCAGTCTGCTACCCAGCAGTGCTGGCTGTAGCGTATAAAGCCCTAAATGGTACCTGTCTGAACATATCTCCTCCTATGAACCATTGCAGAGATTAAGATCATCTAGGGAGGTCCTGCTCTCGGTCCCGCCTCTGTTGTAGGAGTATCTGGTGGGAAGGAGAAATAGGCTCTTTTCAGTGGTGGCCCCTCGGCTGTGAAACTCCCTCCCCAGTGATATTAGAACTGCTCCCTCTCTCCTGGAAAGTGAAAGAAGGAAAGTGAAAACCTGGCTCTGGGGTCACGCCTTTGGAGATTAATCTATAGTGCAATAATAGCCTCGAAATACGTGCAGTTGATCTTTGGAATGGCCCTGGATTATCATTGAGGATGGCATGATTTTAATAGTGAATGCAATGTTATATATGTTTTAATGTGCATTTAACGTTAATTTATTTTTTTAACTTAACTTTATTCTGTTTGTTGTCCAAAGGCATTGAATAGTTGCCATATGCTTTGGATCTGCTTCAGGGTAGAGAGAGGCAGGATGAAATCATAGAATCATAGAATCAAAGAGTTGGAAGAGACCTCATGGGCCATCCAGTCCAACCCCCTGCCAAGAAGCAGGAATATTGCATTCAAATCACCCCTGACAGATGGCCACCCAGCCTCTGTTTAAAAGCTTCCAAAGAAGGAGCCTCCACCACACTCCGGGGCAGAGAGTTCCACTGCTGAACGGCTCTCACAGTCAGGAAGTTCTTCCTCATGTTCAGATGGAATTTCCTCTCTTGTAGTTTGAAGCCATTGTTCTGCGTCCTAGTCTCCAAGGAAGCAGAAAACAAGCTTGCTCCCTCCTCCTCCCTGTGGCTTCCTCTCACATATTTATACATTAGGCTTGGGTAACCTCGGAAAAAAAATGGTTCTAAACTCGTTTTGTTTTTAGGGGGCCCTTGCGTTTCGTTTTTTTTAATAATTCCGAAATTTTCCTTTGAAAAATTTTGAAATATACGAAATTTTGTATAATTACGAATCGATTCGTTAATGGCGGACGCGATTGTGCAATATGCTAAAAAAAAAAACCTCCAAATGGGACAGGGGGAACTTCTGAAGCTTCCCTCTCCCTCTGTTGTTGACTGTTGGTGTGATAAAACACACAACTATAAAACTTGCACCAGACATGCGAAAATAATTACGAAATAATTACGAAATAATTACAAAATAATTACGAAATAAATTGAAAAAAATGTTTCGAATCTAATTTACTCCTCACACTATTCCTGCATGGCTCAATATTGGATCGTAAGCTAATTTAAATACGAATCAATAACGAATTACGAAATTAACGAACGAAACCGCCCAAGCCTATTATACATGACTATCATATCTCCTCTCAGCCTTCTCTTCTTCAGGCTAAACATGCCCAGCTCTTTTTTAGCCACTCTTCATAGGGCTTGTTCTCCAGACCCTTGATCATATTAGTCGCTCTCCTCTGGACACATTCCAGCTTGTCAATATCTCTCTTGAATTGTGGTGCCCAGAATTGGACACAATATTCCAGGTGTGGTCTAACCAAAGCGGAATAGAGGGGTAGCATGACTTCCCTGGACCTAGACACTATGCTCCTATTGATGCAGGCCAAAATCCCATTGGCTTTTTTTGCCGCCACATCACATTGTTGGCTCATGTTTAACTTGTTGTCCACGAGGACTCCAAGATCTTTTTTCGCACGTACTGCTCTCAAGCCAGGCATCCCCCATTCTGTATCTTTGCATTTCGTTTTTCCTGCCAAAGTGGAGTATCTTGCATTTGTCACAAATAGTTAAATAAATAAATGTTAGTTCAAATGAACCCCAAATAAGAGGAGGGGAGTATCTGGGTAGCCTGTCATCATCTTCCCCCAAAAGTGAATAGCAAAATGAGCAGCTCTCGGGATCACTGAAATTAGATCTGTTCGGCAATAAAAAAAATACTTTAAAAAAGGAAGTTACTGTATCCCCTCACATAGATTACATTGCTACATCTTAAAAGGGAGGAGGTGAAAGTGGCAAGAGAAAAAGAGTAAAGACAGAGCCTCTTCTGGGATGAAGTTTTCCACTTTGCACAGTGGGGTGGGAGAGAGGTTTGCCTCCTTCCACGAAGGGAGAGAAATGTAGTTCCGACTGGAGCTACTTGGAAGGGGGCGGAGCCAGGTTCTTAGCACTGGCCTGCCCCCTTCCTCATTCTTGAGCCAAACGTTGACCCACCACTCCCGCCCATTAAACAGTATAATATGGTCGCCATTAGGGGGCCAGGTAGGAAATATTTCCTGCTTATATTCTAGGAGGGTTTTTTGCCTACCCTATACTGTTGCCAGGCAAATTGGGATGGTGTGGCATTAAATAGGTGGTCACAATAAACAGTTAGAAAAAGCTAAAATTTGGTGTATGCCCAAGGCACCCCCTTCAGGGGTGAAAGCCATTAACTAAAACACTCACCTAAGGTTCAATTTGATGAGGTGACGGGAATTATTTACTTACTTACTTTCTTAGGTGATCCCTCATTGGACGAGTAGGTTAGTCTTCCATGATCAGTATTCTTGTGGATCCATAGGTGACTGTGGAGCCCTATTCTTGACCTGCATCTTCTCCCACAGGGAGGACATTGGTTTCCAGGTGGAAGGCGGTCTCGGTTGGGGTTGGCTTAACGCGCCTTCCTCTTGGCACGTTTCTCTCTTTCACCCTCTATTCGTGCCTCTTCAAATTCTGCAGCACTGCTGGTCACAGTTGACCTCCAGCTGGAGCACTCAAGGGCCAGGGCTTCCCAGTTCTCAGTGTCTATGCCAGAGATTTTAAGGTTGGTTTTGAGCCCATCTTTAAATGTCTTTTCCTGTCCACCAACATTCCGTTTTCTGTTCTTTGAGCAGTTGCTCGAAGCAGAGCAACTGCTTTCGGAGATGGTGGTCGGGCATTCAGACAACGTGGGCAGTCCAGCGGAGTTGATGGCGAAGGACCATCGCTTCAATGCTGGTGGTCTTTGCTTTTTCCAGCACACTGACGTTTGTCCACTTGTCTTCCCAAGAGATTTGCAGGATTTTCTGGAGGCAGCGCTGATGGAATTGTTCCAGGAGTTGCTTGTGACGTCTGTAGACAGTCCACGTTTTGCAGGCATATAGCAGGGTTGGGAGGACAGTAGCTTTATAGATAAGCACCTTGGTTTCCTTACAGATGTCCCTGTTCTCAAACACTCTCTGCTTCATTCGGAAAAATGCTGCACTCGCAGAGCTCAGGGGAATTATAATGGCCTAGGAATAGGAAGAATATGGTCTCAGATACACTGAGAAAAACTTCTCCAACACATTTCCTTCAGAGGTTGCCCGGATTGGGTGTCCAGGGGACCTAGGGGTTTCATCCTAACCAGCCGAGAGGTAGGCCGGGCATGGACGCTACCTCGGCTTTGCCACCAAGTTAAAAATCCAGAGATTGAGATCCAGTCAAAGTTAAACAGTTAACAGTTAATAAAAGTTGCCCAAATTTAAACCCAAATACTAATGTGTGGTCTCGTTATTTCGGGGTTTGGCAGGCAAAAGCTTTCATAAGAATGTGGGGAAGGAATCTCTCACTCTAATCCTTTCGAGTCTAGATACTCCTTGATGACTGGAGAATTGTGCAGTCAGGGAGGAAACCCAACAAGAACTAAACATCATACCCAATAGAGACAATGCTGAGCTAGATGGACAACAATGAAACCTGCTCCATAGTTTCTTCACCTGGAATTACCTCTGTTATCTTTCCGGTGCCAGAGTCCATCTTGTTCTGTCATGTTTTCAGTGGCACTTTGTGTGTTGGTGGTTTTTTATCTCCCAGATTTGCTGCTGTTATCCCTGTGGCTTTATCATTATCCTTTATGTACTGTTCTTTATGGTTTTATATGGGCTGCAATAAAGTACCTCATAGGCATTCCTGGAAACAGCCCGGACACATACTTTCTCAACTACGAGAGCAAACGTGGTTCAGTTTTAATGCACTATAGCTGGAAAGGATCTCAGTGGCACAGAATGTGTTTTGTATGTATAAGGTCCCATGTTCAAATCCTGATGTTTTCCATTCCAAGGACTGAAAGTAACACAGCTGGAAAATAGATCTGCCAGTAAAACAAATGGTCCTGGCCTACAGAAACAGTTAATTTAACTTATACATGGTGAGTGCCAAAGTTTCTTTCCAGTAGTAGTTAGTGTGGCAATGCTGTAGTTTTTCAACTGACTTCCAAAGTTGGCATGCACTTGGAATGGCCTTTCTGTTATTCTAACCTCCTGAGAACTTTTTTTCCTCTCCACCTTGATTTTGCTTATCTGTTTTAGTTTTTTTTTTCCACATCCCCTATCTGTCTTCTGCGATCTTTAGGATCTTTTGATTTAAAGATGTTTTTCTTTGCTGCCCTTGTATAAGCACGATACATAACCTCTGGGTATGTGCACTAATCAAGGATCTTAATCTGGAGCTATCTATCCAAACCTCAAAGCTTTGGCTGATAACATTTCTGAGAAAATTAACCTTCAGGTCGTGTTCTCGCCTGATGTTCAACTCTGGATTCGAAGACCTCCAACATACTTCTCCCAATGTTATTCAGTTCCAACATGTAGAAACGTCTGGGCTCCTTCCCAAAAAAATTCATTCAACTAAGCCATCTGTCCCGACGCGCGGGGGGAAGGGAGAGATCCTCTGTTTGATCCAGTCTTTCAAAATAAAGAAAGTAGAAGCAGTTAATGTGCAACTGAAAGATGAAAATCATGTTTTTAAAGTATTGTCAAAGGCTTCATGGCTGGAATCACTAGGTTGTTGTGTGTTTTCTGGGCTGTATAGTCATGTTCCAGAGGCATTCTCTCCTGACACTAAAAAAAAATGGAAATTACAGACAGAAAACAATCAGGACCAACTAATTTATTATTAACTAGTAGGGCTGGGTAACCATGGAAAAATTTGTTTCTAAACTCGATTCATTTTAAGGGGGTTTTGTGTTTCGTTTTTTAAAAGAATTCCGAAATTTTCCTTTAAAAAAGTTCGAAATATACAAAATTTCGTAAAATTACGAAATAATTACGAAACGATTTCGAAACAATTACGAATCGATTCGTTAATGGCGGACGCGATTGCGCAATATGCTAAAAAACCCTCCAAATGGGACAGGGGGAACTTCTGAAGCTTCCCTCTCCCTCTGTTGTTGACTGTTGGTGTGATAATTTATTTTTTATCACTGATAAAACAAACAACAACCCTAAAACTTGCACCAGACATACGGAAATAATTACGAAACAATTACGAAACGATTTCGAAACAATTATGAATCGATTACGAAACAATTATGAAACAATTACGAAATAAATTGAAAAAAATTGTTTTGATTTTTAATTACTCCTGCATGGCTCAATATCGGATCGTAAGCTAATTTAAATACAAATTAATAACGAATTACAAAATTAATGAACGAAACCGCCCAACCCTATTAACTAGCAGTCCCCTGCCACACGTTGCAGTGGCCCAGTCTGTGTTGTGCTTTGTGTTTATATATGTGTGTGTATATATTTGTGTATATGTTTATATAGGTGTGTTTGCGCATATATATATAGCTTTTGAAGTTTCTTCTTCTCTGTTTTTCAGTGTTTTTATGAGTGGCGGTAACTTGTTGGCCTGATAGGTGTATTTTGTTCAAATTTGGTGTCAATTCACCCAGTGGCTTTTTAGTTATGTTAATCCCACAAACAACCATTATATTTTTATTTTTATATATTTATTTATTTACAGTATTTATATCCTGCTTTTCTCAACCCGAAGGCGAATCAAGGCGGTTTACAAGTTGGCAGCAATTCAATGCCACAACAGACATAAAATACAGTTTTAAAACATTTAGGATATGATATAAAGAGTGTGGCAACAAGAATGATTGACAACTGGGAAATAGAGAGAGAAAACGTGGAGGCAGTGACAGACTTGTATTTCTAGGTGCAAATATTACTGCAGACGCAGACTGCAGCCAGGAAATCAGGAGACACTTACTTCTTGGGAGGAGAGCAATGTCCAATCACAATAAAATAGTGAAGAGTAGAGACATCACATTGGCAATGAAGATCCACATAGTTAAAGCAATGGTATTCCCCATAGTCACCTACGGATGTGAGAGCTGGACCATAGGGAACGCTGAGCGGAGGAAGATAAATGCTTTTGGAGGAAAGTTCTGAGAGTGCCTTGGACCACGAGAAGATCCAACCAGTCCATACTTCAGAAAATAAAGCCCAACTGCTCACTGGAGGGAAGGATATTAGAGGCAAAGATGAAGTATTTTGACCACATAATGAGAAGGCAGGAAAGACAATGATGCTGGGGAAAATGGAAGGAAAAAAGGAAGAGGGGCCGACCAAGGGAAAGATGGATGGATGGCATCCTTGAAGTGACTGGCTTGACCTTGAAGGAGCTGGGGGTGGTGACGGCCGACAGGGAGCTGTGGCATGGGCTGGTCCATGAGGTCATGAAGAGTCAGAAATGACTGACTGAATGAACAACAACAATAAAGCCATACAAAAAAAGATTAAAACATATAGTCATAAGCATCTTCTTCTTAAACTCATTTTCCAGTCACATCGTCTAAGCCGTTCCCTAGTTCCATATTTACCTATTACGCTGCATTTGCAAAGGCTAGTTCGAAGAGCCAGATTTTGACATTTTTATGAAATGTCAGGAGGGAGGGCACTGATCTAATATCCCTAGGGAGAGTGTTCCACAGCCAAGGGGCCACCACTCAGAAGGCCCTGTCTCTCAGCATCTTCTTATTACACTCATTTTACAGTCACATCATCTAAGCCGTTCCACAAGCACCTGTGAAGAAGGCATGATCAAGAGCAGGGCCCCCCAGACAATCTTAAAGTCCTAGATGGTTCATAAGGAGAGATATGTTCAGACAGGTAAGCTGGGCTGGAACCGTTTAGGGCTAATCATCTCCCAACAAATAATAATAATAATAATACTTTATTTATATACCGCTCCATCTCCCCGAGGGGACTCAGAGCAGTTCCCAGGTAACATCACAAAACATACAAAGTAAAAACAAGATAACCATAAGATTAACAAAACAAAATATAAGCATAAAAATTGTCGCCATATATTAAAAATACAACATATTTTAAAAATACAACAAAGGTTTCCCCCAGGCAGTAATAAGTCACACATTGAAAACTGCTAAGCCATCAAATGCTAATAAAGGTGGCCAATGTAAACATTCACACCTACCTCCAACAGACAAGAGTTCTTTCTCTCACCCTGAGGATGCCTGCCATAGATGTGGGTGAAATGTCAGGAGAGAATGCTTCTGGAACATGGTGTGGAAAACACACAGCAACCCATTTTAAAGTATTCCCATCCTCTGTATCTTAAAAAGTCAGAGTTTTTTTTATCCTTTACAATGTTTGCACAAGTCTGTAGACAGCAATCATCGGATTCATCCAGTTGAGGGTCGCGCTGGTTTCCTTTTTCCCCACAGGTGTTTCCTGGCAATACATATTGTCAGAATTGGTTGGCTCTTCCTAACACTATGACACCTCCTCTATGGTTCTCGGTCAGGACATAAAACTATTTCATTGCTTGCTTTCCTCATCTTAATGGAGCCTTTCTCACCTGGCCAACATCAACTTTCCTTTCCTTTCTCACTGGCCTTGCCAGATAATGACAAACTCATCCTCCTGCCACTCAGCAACAGGGGCTATTTCCAATCGCAGGACCGTGCCAATGCAACGGCAAGGAGAGACATATGCTCCGCTACAAATAAAGCCATTATTCCACTTTCGGTCTTCCTTTTCCTTTTCGCTGTATGGCCTCTGCTTAGCTCATCAAATCAGAGAGCAAGGCACGGTCCAAAAACGAATGCCAACTTCCTTCCATTGCACTTTAATATATCATCCTCTCTGCAATCTGCAGTAGATTAACTTCCAGAAAGTGTATGTGTCCACTGCTCAGAGCATTAACCACTTGAGTGCAATGAGGATGTACAAGGTGGAGCTTTGCCAACTAGGACACAGATGGTTCCACTCTGTTCAGAGTGATTGTAATGACCATCATCACTTCACTAGCAATACAGTGTTGGCTTTTAACACTGGCTAGAGATACTCCATGGCCAGAAAATGAGCAGAGAACGATTTGCATAGCTGTACTAATGCAACAGCTTAAGGGATCCTCTTCTGTTTTGGCAACACTCTGCTCAAGGAGAGCTGGGTAATGTCTTTGGTAAATGTTCTAAGAAATAGTAGCAACGTTCAGCAAATATGAAGAGTGGGAAGCTAAAGGAGAAAGTTATTTGTTCCCAAGCCATGGTAAAAGGTAAAGGTAGTCCCCTGACATTAAGTCCAGTCATGTCTGACTCTGGGGTGTGGTGCTCATCTCCATTTCTAAGCCGAAGAGCCAGTGTTGTCCGTAGACACCTCCAAGGTCATGTGGCCGGCATGACTACATGGAGCGCCGTTATCTTCCCGCTGGAGCGGTACCTATTGATCTACTCACATTTGCATGTTTTCGAACTGATAGGTTGGCAGAAGCTAGGGCTGACAGCGGAAGCTCATGCCGCTCCTCGGAATCGAACCTGCGACCTTTCAATCAACAAGCTCAGCAGCTCAGTGCTTTAACCCACTGCGCCACATAGCTTTTTATTTCGTGTCAAAAGCACTGCATACATAAATAATAAGCATGGATAGAGTTGCATCAGATAACTCATTGCTTGTAATAATTTCGTTAAAATTACCTTTTTGAAGTGATAGTGAAGCTTTTTTAAAAAACGGAAGTCCCTTTGCCCTTCTGAAGCTTTTTCCACCATTTTTGTTACGACTCAGGAAGTGAATTGGAAATTATTCAGCTTTTCACCGCTTCTGGTCCTTGGCCTCAGCTCAAGCCAGAGAAGCAAATTTTAAACCAGAGAAGGAAGGAATTTCCTGGCCTCGGCTTAAGCCAGAGAAGCTATTTTTAAAGCCAGAGAAGCCAATTTTAAACCAGAGAAGGAAAGAATTTCCTCTGCTTGCTTTCCCCCACTTTTGGTCCCTGGCCTCAGGCCAAGCCAGAGAAGCCTGTTTTAAAGCCAGAAAAGCCAGTTTTAAACCAGGGAAGGAAAAAATGTCATCTGCTTGCTTTTCCCCTTGGCTCAAGCCAGAGAAGCCTGTTTTAAAGCCAGGGAAGCCAGTTTTAAACCAGGGAAGGAAGGAATTTCCTCCACTTGCTTTTCCCCATTTCTGGTCCCTGGCCTCTGCTTAGGCCAGAAAAGCGAATTTTAAACCAGAGAAGGAATGAATTTCCTCCGCTTGCTTTTCCTCGCTTCTGGTGCCTGGCCTCGGCTGAAACCAGAGAAGCGAGTTTTAAACCAGGGAAGGAAGGAATTTTCTCCGCTTGCTTTTCATCACTTCTGGTCCCTGGTCTCGGCTCAAGCCAAAGAAGCCAGTTTCAAAGCCAGAGAGGCCAGTTTTAAACCAGAGAAGGAAGGAATTTCCTCCACTTGCTTTTCCCAGCTTCTGGAGTAAAACTACTTTCAAAGTAAAGACCACCCAATGAAACAGGATATAGCTGAGGAGCCACCACTGAGAATGCCCTGTCCCTCATCTCCACCCACCACATCGGCAAAGGAAGTGGAATCGTGAGCAGGACCTCCCCAGATGATCTTAATTTCCAAGATGGTTCATAGAGGGAGATACATTTGGACAGATAAGCTGGGTCAGACCTGTTTAATCATAGAATCATAGAATCAAAGAGTTGGAAAAGACTTCATGGGCCATCCAGTCCAACTCCCTGCCAAGAAGCAGGAATATTGCATTCAAATCACCCCTGACAGATGGCCATCCAGCCTCTGCTTAAAAGCTTCCAGAGAAGGAGCCTCCACCACACTCCGGGGCAGAGAGTTCCACTGCTGAACGGCTCTCACAGTCAGGAAGTTCTTCCTAATGTTCAGATGGAATCTCCTCTCTTGTAGTTTGAAGCCATTGTTCCGCATCCTAGTCTCCAAGGAAGCAGAAAACAAGCTTGCTCCCTCCTCCCTGTGGCTTAGGACTAGTATTTGAGATGGAGTCATGAAACTGTTCTTGAATCACCTTGAATTGTATTTTTTTGCCTTCTCCAGTGGGCATAAACTATTTTTAATTGTTTCATTGATGGTCCTCATGTAATCTGAACTAGATAGAGGGATCCTAAATTTCCAATGGTGGGATAAGACCAGTGTTGGTTGATGGATAGTGGGAAAGGCCTCAGTTGGAAAAGCCTGTGCTTAACTTACTCTGGACCAAAGAATGTAATTATTATAAAATTCAATATGATGGGCACTCTGTGGAATAATTACCAAGATTGGATCATAAGAGAAGCAACACAGATATTTAGTAGTAGATGATTTGGGCACTCTGATTCTCTGCATGCAGGGAGTGCACATTCACTTCCCATTCATTATATTTACACCCATAATTCATGTGCACGTAAAACAAGTTAACTGGCCTTTAGTTTAGCTGAAAATCTATCCCCGTATACTCAATACAACCTCAGTCATTAGTTTCCCAAGTCACCTATAAAGTAGATAGATGTCAAATCAATAAAGTCAGATAAATTCTTATCAGGAGGAATAGACACAGCCTTCGTGTGATGGTATCACTTCATTAGGTAATTTACCAACAGTTCAACCCATATATGATATCCTTTTTCTGCACAAGAGAAAGCTTGGGAGATAAACCTTTTGCACCTTAATGTGCTCCATGCAGCACTTCATTACACAGAACATTAAATTCTCTGGCTTAAAAGTAAACAAACTGTGTAGTCCCTAGTAAACCCATGTAGATTTAGTGGTGTGAAGCATATACACAGATAATTCCAAATTAATATTCATAATTATCTTTACTCAAGTGTGTTAACCATCAGTAAGCATGGGTTTTATTCCTAATTTCACAGTGTGTTTGTGTGGGTATATTTTGCAGTGGTGTGGAGAGCAGAAAATACAAAGCAAATCTCTACTAGATATGTTGATTCTTGAACTAAAGCTAGACTACATGATCCGTATTGAATAACATAGTCTTAATCTTCTTAAAGTCTCAGCTTTAAATAAGATGAGGTCTTGGGTTGAGTGGCCCTTCAGATAGTGGCAACCGATCTCTCCCATAAACAAACCTTGATTTTGCCATTTTATTTATGGAACATGACTTTACCACATCATTGTATATGATGGCACATTGATATCCATAGAGGATCCTGGAACCAATTCCCTGGAAATACCAGAGACGCTCTGAACAACAACTTTTTTTGCTTCTTTAACTTTTTGATTACTGTATATACTCGAATATAAGCCTAGTTTTTCACTCCTTTTTTAAGCTGAAAAAGTCCCCCTTGGCTTATACTCGAGTCAAGGTTATTTATTATTTTACTCTGTTATTATTATTATTATTATTATTATTATTATTATTATTATTTCATTTATTACTTTTCTCTATTCCTAATTATTATTACATTTATTATTTTACTTTATTATTGTTGTTATTATTATTACATTTATTATTTTACTCTCTTTATGATTGTTCTGATTACATTTATCATTTTACACTATTATTACTGTTATTATTACATTTCCATTATTTTACTCTATTATTATTATTATTATATTATTATTATTATTATTACATGCATTATTTTACTCTCTTTCTTATTGGAAAGATATGTAAGTACATTTACACTGAAGAAGGTTAGAATAATGGTTTAATCAGAGTTGGGCAGTCTTATCTGAAATTACAGCTCTATGTAAATATTCAAAAACATTTAACCTATGGATGCCTCAATTAATGTATTTGAATTGGTATCTATTTTTATTTTGAAATTTACCAGTAGCTGATGCATTTCCCACCCCCAACTTATACTCGAGTCAAACTGTTTTCCCATTTTTTTTGTGGTCAAATTTGATAGCCATGTATAAATATGTGAGAGGAAGCCACAGAGAGGAGGGAGCAAGCTTGTTTTCTGCTTCCTTGGAGACTAGGACGCAGAAGAATGGCTTCAAACTACAAGAGAGGCGATTCCATCTGAACATTAGGAAGAACTTCCTGACTGTGAGAGCCGTTCAGCAGTGGAACTCTCTGCCCCGGAGTGTGGTGGAGGCTCCTTCTTTGGAAGCTTTTAAACAGAGGCTGGATGGCCATCTGTCAGGGGTGATTTGAATGCAATATTCCTGCTTCTTGGCAGGGGGTTGGACTGGATGGCCCAGGAGATCTCTTCCAACTCTTTGATTCTATGATTCTATGATGCTTCGGCTTATATTCGGGTCGGCTTATACTCGAGTATATACATTATGTGTTGCCATTGTCTTCTTTTAATACTGTACTACATTTTATTAATGCATAAAGTATGCACTATCTTAGGTAAAGGTAAAGGTTTTCCCATGACATTAAGTCCAGTCGTATCCGACTCTGGGGATTGAACCGGCATTGTACATAGACATCTCCAAGGTCATGTGGTTGGCATGACTGCATGGAGCGTCGTTGCCTTCCCGCCAGAGCGGTACCTATTGATCTACTCACATCTGTATGTTTTCAAACTGCTAGTTTAGCTGGAGCTGGAGCTGACAGTGGAAGCTCACACAGCTCTCTGGATTTGAACCTAAGACCTTTTGGTCAACAAGTTTAGCAGCCTAGTGGTTTAACCCACTGCACAACCAGGGGCTTCTATGATCTTACAGCAGTAAAATATGACTACTTCCTAGACAGGGTTTCTCAGCATAGGGGTCAAGATCCCTGGGGCGTCACTGGGGGTTTCAGAGGGGTCACCAAATACCATCTCAAAACATATATTTCTGATGGTCTTAGGAACCTCTTTGGCAGAGAAGGCTGTCCCTCTCTTCCTTTTGAGAAATAGATGGCAAATGCTTCCACCAAAAGCCCTTCTCCACTGTGATCGACCAACTGGGCCTCTCAGCCAGCTTCTCAGCCAAGGAGAGGGCTGTTTCTGAGACTAAGCAAGGAGGGGAGAGCAGGCATGCTTGGCGCATGGCAGTGTGCTGCACATGTGCGGGCAAGCTCATGCCAGTGAGTCGCTTCAAGCCATGAGAGTTCTTTGTGGGAAGTTTGGCCCAATTCTATCATTCAATCAATGCTCTTTGATTGTAGGTGAACTATAAATTCCAGCAACTAGAACCCCCAAATGTCAAGGCCTATTTTCCCCAAACTCCACCATTGTTCACATTTGGGCATATAGAGTATTTGTGTCATTGGGTTGTTGTAGGTTTTTTCGGACTATATAGCCATGTTCTAAAGGCATTCTCTCCTGACATTTCTCCTTCATCTATGGCAAGCATCCTCAACAACCCAGTGATTCTAGCCATGAAAGCTTTTGACAATATTTGTGCCATTTTTGGTCCAGATCCATCATTGTTTGAGTCCACAGTGCTCTTTGGATGCAGGTGAACTACAATTCCGAAACTCAAAATCAACGGCCACCAAACCCTTTCAGTATTTCTGTTAGTCATGGGAGTTCTGTGTGCTGAGTTTGGTTCAATTCTATTGTTGGTGGCATTCAGAATGCACTTTGATGGTAGGTGAACTATAAATCCCAGCAACTAAAACTCCCAAATGACAAAATCACTTCTTCCTCTTCCCTTGAGAAAGAAGCCCCAAAGTGGCCAGACTGCTCCCTTGCAAATCTGCCACTATCTCTCTCCTTCCCATGGAGCAGAGCATAGCAGACGCCTCAAGTCTGCCACACTTGGAGAATTATTAGATTGAGTCTTTTATAGGAATACTAGCCGTCCCCAGCCACATGTTGCTGTGGCCCAGTCTGGTCATCTGGAAAATAAAATAATGAGAAAGTGTTGGTTTCTAACATATGTAATTTCTTTATGCTTGTGGGTAAACATTATTTCTTGTTGTTTCTTTGTCAGTGTTGATGTGGAGATTGTCTAGTTTGCCTATTCTGGAATATGCAACATATCATTGTCCTTCTTTAGGGGTCCCTTTCAAATCTATGATACTATATCTATGTGTGTGCAAATCATATCTATCTATCTATATCTATGGCTGGATGGCTCTTTGTCAGGAGGGCTTTGAGTACGTTTTCTTGCCCTGGTGAAGGGAGTTGGATTGGATGGCCCTTGAGTATTTTCTGTTGGTCGTGGGGGTTCTGTGTGGGAAGTTTGCCCCAAATTCTGTTGTTTGTGGGGTTCAGAATGCTCTTTGGTTGTAGGTGAACTATAAATCCTAGTAACTACAACTCCCAAATGTCAAGGTCTATTTCCCCCAAACTCCATCTTCAATTTCAACAGAAAGGAGGAAGCCATGAAAATGAATAAAATCTGGCTACCAGTATTAAAAAAAACAGCAAAACAACAGAAAGGAAACAATTAGGGACACCCAATCACCTCTCAATAAAAGATTGCCCCAGGCACTAACAAACCACACCAAAAAACTGCCAGACCATCAAATACTAATCAAGGTGGTCAGTTGAAACATTCACACCTAGCTCCATTAGGCAAGAGTTCTTTCTCCCACCCTGATTTATTTATTTATTTATTTATTTATTTATTTGCCTTACTTATATACCGCTGTTCTCAGCCTGAAGGCGACTCACAGTGGTTCACAACAACAAGAGACAGCAGAATTCAATATTACAGTATAAAAGCAGTTATCAACTTAATACAATTGCACAATTAATAAACAATAAACAATTAACAATTACTACAATAGCCATTCATTCCACAGATCTATAAACCCAATTTTCCTAGTTCCAACAGACCTCACTACTTCTGAGGATGCTTGTCATAGATGCAGGCAAAACATCAGGAGAGAATGCCTCTAGAACATGGCCATATAGCCCCCCAAAAAACCCCTTACAACAACCCAACCCTCCCAATTTTGAGAGGCTTACAAAAATGGATTGGAGCCCCCAATGAAACCCAAGGCATAAAAAGGGACAAGATTTACCCCAAACGTACATGTCTACTCAGTGGTAAACGTAGCCATGAATATACGTAGAGAGAGCAGGGCTTTCTATTAACTTTCTCATTTGTTCTTCTTCTCAAGGCAGTAGGCAAACAGAGGCAACTCTGTCAATGCAACTGTGGGTTTGTCTGCCTCAAAGTGAGAAGAAAACAAAAGAAGCATTAGCAGTGGAACGCTCTGGCCATCCCCACACCATACTGGTTTGGATGACTCGCTGTCTATGGGGCTTTCTGTATGAGTGCCGCTCTCAATAGCCTCCTTGTTGTCCTCCGTGCCCCCACAGGGTTACATGAGTACTGTGTCAATTCAGTCGCTTTCCCCATCCCACCCCCTCCTCCTCCCTGTGATTGTCTTTCAATATACGTTTATAGTCCTCAAGGAGCTTTGTGGCATTATAATCAGTCATAATGTCCAGCAGTTACTGAGGGCTTATTGGCAAACCAGAGTTTATTGCCCTTTGTAAGACTAACAAAGCCAGCCTTGTTAAGAGCCAGATTACAAAAGGCAAACACAATGTCTGAATTTCTCGGTAATACAAAAGATGACAATAACACTGGGAGAAAGAGGCTGACACCGGGGACCAAAAAACCGACACTTTGGCCTCCCAGCTTTTTCAGATCTGGATGTGAGAACCCTAATTTAGAAAGGCATAACTTTAGTGTGAAGAGCGGGGTGGAGAAGCCAGGAAGCAGGGAGGGAGGGATGGGCAACGGAGGACAGACTCTATTTTGTTCTGTGCTGCCCTCCAACAGAAGTGAAGTGCAGGGGTCTCTGTTGCCTGTCCCACGTGGGAGGTCCTTAACGTGACTCAAGTACCAAACACACACTTCAGAGCTGACACTTAACACACATCAACAAGTTTTAAGAGCAAATACATAAAAATACCGGGAGTCCCCGGTGGCGCAGTGGGTTAAAGCACTGATCTGCTGAGCTTGTTGATTGAAAGGTCGCAGGTTCGATTCCGGGGAGCGGCGTGAGCTTCCACTGTCAGCCCTAGCTTCTGCCAACCTAGCAGTTCGAAAACATGCAAATGTGAGTAGATCAATAGGTACCACTCCAGCGGGAAGATAACGGCGCTCCATGCAGTCATGCCGGCCACATGACCTTGGAGGTGTCTACGGACAACACTGGCTCTTCGGCTTAAAAATGGAGATGAGCACCACACCCCAGAGTCAGACATGACTGGACTTAATGTCAGGGGACTACCTTTACCTTTACCTTACATAAATACAACTTACAAACTATCTACAGACCCACCAAGAAAATCGAACACATGCTACATTCAGCAAAGGACAAGAGGGATCCTCTCACTTCTGCAGGAGTCTACCGTATACCATGCTGTAAGCTCACAGCAGCCGCCCCCAATAACGACACAGGACGCCAATCCGTTATCAATCAGGAACATTTACTGCTGAACATTCATACACGAAGAAAGCCAGGATTGGCATACAGCTGCAGGTTAACCCTTATATACCCTCCCTCACAATTGAATTCCCTTTCCCGCCGACCGAGAATCCCGCGCAATATTCCCCGCCAAACACCAACTGCTTCCCCCCCCCCAAGGCCACCAGCTGCATATCCTTATCAGTTCTCCATGTCAGGATTCTGGTTTTTTGCGCCAACTTCCAAGGCCAGGAAACCGGTTCCTGACATGACGTCCCCCTCCTCCTCCTCTTCTTCCTGGAAGGGAAATACATGTCACTACTATACTCCTTCTTCATCTAGTGGACCTTGGTATTTCTTTAGCAGGCTACAGTGAAATGTTGTGTGTACTTTCCCCAAAACCTTTGGCAATTTCAACTTATACGTGACATCGTTTATTTTGTTGGAAATTCTAAACGGACCGATGTATTTTGGAGATAGCTTCCTGGGGGGGGGGGGGGGGGTATTCAATTTGAGATTTTTGGTGCTCAACCACACCAATTCCCCTTCCTCCAGCTTGTCTCACTCCCTCCTTTTCCTGTCCGCAAATAACTTATATTTCCGTTGGGCTTCTCTGAGTGATTTCGCCACTTCCTCCCAACTCGCCTTCACTTTATCTGGCCACCCTTCCTTTCCCCAGGGTTCTTCCTCCCAACTCGGCAATTTTGGCAAAGGGGTCACTTCCATGCCGTAAACTATTTCAAAAGGGGATTTCCCTGTGGACGCATGACAGGCTCCGTTATATGCAACTTCTGCGAATGGAATTAAGTCTGCCCAGTCGTTGTGGCAATGATTTGTGTAGGTTCTTAGGAATAATCCTAACGTTTGTTGTGTGCGCTCAACCCCCCCGTTGGTCATGGGATGGAACGCTGAACTCAGGGTCCTTTCCACCCCCATCAATTGCATGAACCTTTCCCAGAACCGGGCCGTAAACTGCACCCCTCGATCACTGATCACCTGATCGGGACAGCCATGTAACCGATATATATGTTTGATAAACAGCTCAGCCAACTTTTCCGCGGATGGCAGTTTGGGTAACGCTATGAAATGCGCCTGTTTCGAGAACAAGTCCATCACTGTCCATATGTAGCGCTGACCTCGGCTAATTGGGAGTTCACCTACAAAGTCCATGGCGATCACGCTCCAAGGTCTTAATGGCTCTGCCACCCTCTGCAACAACCCTCTTGGCTTTTGTGTGGGTACCTTGTTTTGTGCACATGTATTACACCGGGACACGTATGACTTTGCGTCACCCCTCATTCCGGGCCACCAACATTGGCGTGCCAGTAATTTTAGGGTTTTCGTAACTCCCCAGTGTCCTGCTCCCTTGCTGCCATGGCATCTGACCATCATTTCCTCCCGTAGGTTGACTGGGATGTATAACTTTCTATTTACGAACCCCAATCCATCCTTCCACTCCACCTTTTCCCTGTTCTTCTCCAGCCACCCATCCTCCTTGCATGCCTGCCTTATCTCCTCCTCCCATCCCCCGTCCTTGCTCTCAACCCCCACCAGCCTTTGACTGCGCTCCGTTTGTGCTCTGGTTTGCACTGCCATGCCCCACTGCCGCTCTGAGAAAATACTACCCTTCGGGCCCTGCCCCCTCCCTTCATCTTCCGGCATTCCTGACAACGTGTCCGCGACCACATTTTGTCTTCCCTTATGAAACTTCAGCTTAAAATCGAATCTGCTGAAGAACTGCCCCCACCTTATCTGCTTTGCTGACAGATTCCTGGGGGAAGTGATGTATTGCAAGTTCTTATGGTCGGTCCATACCTCAAAGGGTACGCCGCTTCCCTCTAGTAAGTGCCTCCATGTCTCTAGGGCCCTTAGGATTGACAGGGCCTCCTTTTCCCACACTGGCCAGTTTCGTTCAGTTTCGCTGAACTTTTTGGATATGAATCCGCAAGGTTTCAACCTCCCTTCCGGATCCCTTTGCATCAAGGCGGCCCCATAGGCCCAATCTGATGCGTCACAATGGACCACAAACGGCTTAGTCAGATCAGGGTGGACTAGGACAGGTTCTTCTGTGAACTTGCGTTTCAGTTCCTCGAATGCCCTCTGGCATTCTGCTGACCAATTCAATTTTGCTCCCGGGGAGCGTATCTTTACTGTCTCTCCCTTTCCCTTTGTTTTCAGCAATTCGGTTAGGGGCAGAGTCACCTGAGCAAAGTCCTCTATGAACCCCCGATAAAAGTTTGCAAACCCTAGGAACGACTGCAACTGCTTGCGTGTTTGGGGGGGGGGTCCCCACCCCCTGACATCCTCTACCTTTGAAGGATCCATTGCCACTCCTCCCCTGGAGATTCGGTATCCCAGGAAATCTATCTGTTCCTTATTGAATTCACATTTTGGCAGTTTTGCAAACAATTTTGCTTCCCTCAACTTCTGGAGTACCTCCCTCACCAACCGAACATGGGATTGCTTATCACGGCTGAATATAATTACGTCATCTACAAAGCAGTACACTCCGCGGTACAGTAACGGGTGCAAGACCTCATTAATCATTTGCATAAATGCTGCTCCAGAGCCTTTTAACCCGAAAGGACAGACGGAATATTCAAAGTGCCCTAGCGCACAGGTAAAAGCCGTTTTCCACCTGTCCTCAGGCCGTATTCGCAACTTATGATAGGCCTCAATTAAGTCAATTTTCGTAAACACCCTTGCCTCTGACAGTCTCGACAGCAAGTCCTTGGTTAGAGGCATTGGGTAGTTGTTGGTCATGCTTACGGCGTTCAGCCCCCTATAGTCCACGCACAACCTCAATGAGCCGTCCTTTTTGTGCCTAAACAGCACTGGGGCCCCCAATGGGGATTCGGATGGCACTATGAACCCCCGGGCCAAGTTTTTGTCAATGTATTTCCTCAGTTCTTCCATCTCCTTGACTGACATGGGGTATAGTCTACTCCTAGGTAGCTTTGCATTCTCATTGAGTTCGATTTTCACCTCGACCCGTCTTGGGGGAGGAAGCTGATCCGCTTCTATCTCGTCAAACACGTCCTCAAAGTCACTATACTCGGGGGGGATCTCTTGCATTCCGCCTGCCGTGCTTCCCTCCCCCTTACAACATTCCCCCTTCTCCTTGCCTTGGAAGCTTAGGCTGCC
Organism: Anolis sagrei; assembly: GCF_037176765.1. Classification (NCBI taxonomy): domain Eukaryota; kingdom Metazoa; phylum Chordata; class Lepidosauria; order Squamata; family Anolidae; genus Anolis; species Anolis sagrei. The sequence goes on along the minus strand of NC_090028.1, from coordinate 12,075,935 downwards.
CTCCCTCCAATTGATTCGTGGGTTTGCCTCCTTCAACCACGGCATTCCCAATATCACATTGTAAGTTGCTATAGGGGAAACCACAAAGGTTATGCCGCCTTCCCAGTTCCCTATTTTGCATTTCACTCCCCCCACTTCGAATCGCGCCGGGGCCCCAGCGGCTACCGAACCGTCCAGTTGTGAAAATGCTATAGGGGCTGGCAGGGCGGCCTTCTCGCAATTCAGTTCCTCTGCCAATTCCGGGGTCATAATGTTCCTGGAACAGCCACAATCCATGAGGGCTTTGCAGCTGGCCCACTTCCCTTCCCCTTCTAGCCTTATCGGGAACACTAACATCCCTGGGTTATGACTCACCAGATCCCCCGCTGGGGCCCAGTAAGGGGGGCTCTCTTCCGCTCTCTTCCCAGCGGCCGGTCTAAACTTTGACAGAGGGGGATCCCCCCCTTTTCTTTGCTGGCAAACTGCGGCCCGATGCCCAACACGGCCGCATACAAAACAGCCGCCTCTCTGCTCCTTGGATCCCTCCGGCTGGGCTTTTCCCAATCGCGCCTCTCTCCGTCCTCCGACTTTCCTCCTTGGCTCTCGTCTGCTGCGGCACCGCCCCACGATGTCTCCTGACCTGGGCCAGGGTCGTCTCGATGCGGCCCGCCAGCTCGATCCATCCGCCTATCTCCTCCGGATCATCGCGATGAAGTGCCCAAGCCAAGATTTCCTTCCGCAGGCCTTCCTTGAATATCTGGACCTTAGTGGTATTGGACCATTCCGGCACCTTTTCGGCCCGCAACTGGAACTCTTCCACGTATTCGGACACGGAATGCTGGCCTTGGGTTATCGTCTGCAGCTTCTCCCTCGCTTGCACCCTCTCAAGCGGATCCCTGAAGCGTGCTTCCATCGCAGCCAGGAACCGCCTCGTGGATCCCAAGCATGGGTCATGCCTGGCGTGGAGCTGGACATACCATTCCGCTGCTCCCCTCCTCAGTGCTGCGCCCACTGCCCGCACTCTGCTCGCTTCCAATCCAAAGGTGAGTGCGTTGTCCTCTAGATATCCTCTCACCATGGTTAGGAAATAATCGAGGCTCCCGGCTTCGCCTCCAAACTCGACTCTCAGTTCCTCCCTCCTCGGTTGGTGGAGAAGGGGCTGCCTCTCCCGGCTCTCTGCTCCCAGCAGCCCTCCCGGGAGCCCATGCTGCCCCGAGGGCAGTCCGTGCCGCCCTGTGCCACGCCCGGCTCCGGCCGGGGGCACCAGAAGCGCCTGCTGGGATGTCAGCGTCAGGCCCCGGGGTCGTCCTTCCTCCTCATCACTCTCTGGCGCAACTCTCCAACTCGCCTGCAATTTAGGTCGTGCCCCGGGTTCCCGGTCACTACTCTCTTCCGCACTCCACACCGATCCCCCTCGGGGTTGGGGTTCCTCTATCAAGGGGGCCAGCCGCTCCATCACCCTCGACATTACCGCGAGTGTGGTTTCCATGGCCGCCACCTTTTCCTCCAGATATTCCAATCTTTGCGGGGAGGGAAATTCTAGCCCACTGCTTTCTCTCGCTGCCGCCTCTGCCCCCTTCACTCGCCTCTGGGTTACTCCGTTGGGTCGGGCATAAGCGGTTGATGAAGCCAAAGCAGCCACTCTCTCCAACTCCTCCTCCGCATTCTCAAAAGGGGATTCTGGCTCTTCCCCCTCCACTGGAATTTCCTCCTGTTCCATAAGGGTACCTCACCACAGCCGCGGGATGGTACAATCAATCCTGGCTTAATGTAAGCTCACAGCAGCTGCCCCCAATAACGACACAGGACGCCAATCCGTTATCAATCAGGAACATTTACTGCTGAACATTCATACACGAAGAAAGCCAGGATTGGCATACAGCTGCAGGTTAACCCTTATATACCCTCCCTCACAATTGAATTCCCTTTCCCGCCGACCGAGAATCCCGCGCAATATTCCCCGCCAAACACCAACTGCTTCCCCCCAAGGCCACCAGCTGCATATCCTTATCAGTTCTCCATGTCAGGATTCTGGTTTTTTGCGCCAACTTCCAAGGCCAGGAAACTGTTATCGAGCTCTTTTGTGGGGCTCTCCCAGCAAGGGAGATCCCTGAAGACCGCTAAAGGGGTCTTTGACCTCGGTGAGCAGCCAGCGAGAGCCAATCCAAAGCGCAAGAATATTAAGAATTAATCTCACCAGAGGCTGAAGAGGTATCCAGTGACCGAAGCGTTTATTTCTGCGATTCAGCTGAAAAGGATGCGATTGCAGTGATAGTTCACATACAAGCATGCAGTACAAAGATTTTCCGGCATTTTTATACAGTCAGAACAAAGGAAAAACAGTTTGAAAATCCCGCCCGCCCTCTGCTAGCCAGCTTCGCCCTGATTGGCTGGCCCCGGAACAGCTGGGAGGAGGCTTGGCCGTAAGACCCACCTCTCGACCAATCAGCGAACGTTGCCGCCTCAAGGGGGCCAATCGGTGCCTTCCTAGCACCTCCAAAGATGGTCCAATCAGCAGCCAGGAGGCGGGACGAAGCTTGACAGCTCAGGGGAAATGGGATGCCCAGGGGGCGTCCGCCAGCTGTTATTTGGCCTTTGTTTTTATCTGCGGGGTGGTAGACAAGGGAAACAATGAGTTTCCCGGTATATGATTGGATTTGGGAGGAAGTATGAAAAGGTGGAGGAGGAGGGCTATTGATGGCACTGGACCTCGGAGCCTTGTAAACAAAGGGGACCTGAGTCCTTCTTTGTATCAAGGGGGATCAACAGATACCAGAAATTGAGTTAATCAATCCTTCTTCCTGAGTTTCGTTGACCTATCTCTTATCTTATTGTCTGCTCTGAAAATAAGCCTCGAGATGGGATCAATCATGGGCCCATGCAAATGTAAATATGGATGGTCTTGGAGGGACAAAGGATTTCCTCCCTGTCGCAGTAATCCTTGGGTCACATTCCTTTTGGGGCAAAAGGGTCAGAGAGGAAGGGCAGGGGAGGGGGACCAGAGTACATTTCATACAATATTCCATTACATAGATTTCATATATCTTACAGAGCATGAGACAATCCCTCCCCCCCATCCCCAGCGAAAGTTTATTACAATATTGGATCTTTATTATAACGCAAACTGGAGATCTCATAGTCCTTTGGCAAAGGTGCGTGGAAACTGAGGCTGCTTGCATTTCAAGGCAAGCACCAGAAGGAAGTTCCTAAGCCAGGGATGTAGCAAAACAGTTCAGTTCATGAAATAAGAAAAAGGCAGGAGCCCAGTGATGGGCGCTGGGTTGGGTAGTAGCAGAGTCCATAGTCCGGTGCATAAGTCAGAGAGTTCACAAAGAGGAGACAGGAACCCAGTTATGTGCGCTGGGTCAGGAAGCAGCAGAATCCATTGTCCGGCCCTTGGCGAACTACAAATACTTGGGGGGGGGGGGAGATGCTCCGCATCAAAACCGGTTCCTGACACCATGCAGCTGTGGACAAGTCTACATAGGGACCACCAAATGCAGCAGTGCCAAGACACGAATCAAGGCACTGCAGACTACTTCAACCACAGAAGTCAGCCATAGCAGAGCACTTGATGAACCAACCTGAACACAGCATATTATTTGAGAACACAGAAATGCTGGATCACTCTCACAACCACCATGTCAGACTACGCGGAGAAGCCATTGAAATCCACAAGCATGTGGACAATTTCAACAGAAAGAAGGAGACCATGAAAATGAACAAAATCTGGCTACCAGTATTTAAAAACTCTAAAATTACAACAGCACAACAACCGAGAGGAAACAATCAAGGGCATCTAATCACCTCTCAACAAAAGATTGCCCCAGGCACTGCCAGGCCATCAAATGCTAATCAAGGTGGTCAGTTGAAACATTCACACCTAGCTCCGACAGACAAGAGTGCTTTGCCCCACCCTGGTCATTCCACAAATATATAAACCCATTTTCCTAGTACCAACAGACCTCACTACCTCTGAGGATGCTTGCCATAGATGCAGGCGAAACGTCAGGAGAGAATGCCTCTAGAACACGGCCTACAACAACCCAATACATAAAGCCATCTTATGTCTTAAATAGTTTTCTCTAGTGATAGGGGTCTTGCCATGAGAAAGTCAAGTTCTCCCTTCCTTTTGCAATCAAAGCATTTATTTATTTATTTACGACATTTATATGCCACCCTTCTTACCCCGAAGGGGACTCAGAGCGGCTTACAATTATATATACATACAACATTCTAGATTATTAGCATAGTACAATATCAGTTTTAAATATTGCTATATGGTACTATACCAGTTATATTTTAATATTATCAGTAATATTACATGTAATATAAAGATATAATTATAATATCATATTATTATTAGTAGTAGTAGTATTATATTGCATTACATTACAATATTATAAATCTATATATATAAATTTGTTAGGGGCATCCAACGAGGAAACAAAACTCAAAAACCCCCCAACGAAACTGTACCAAAATTGCCATGCCCATAACACAACCCACAAGGTACAAACATATCTACTCAAAATGAAAAACAACACAACAACACACTCACAAAACGGCAAAACAACAAAACTCAAAAAACTCCAACGAAACTTAACCAAAATTGCCATGCCCATAACACAACCCACAAGGTACAAACATATCTACTCAAAATGAAAAACAACACAACAACACACTCACAAAACGGCAAATCAACAAAACTCACAAACCCCCCCCCCAACGAAACTTAACCAAAATTCCCATGCCCATAACACAACCCATAAGGTACAAACATATCTACTCAAAATGAAAAACAACACAACAACACACTCACAAAACGGCAAAACAACTGAGCATGCGCATTGGTGCCCAGCCGCAAGTTCCCTGGCGCGCGCACACAGTTCCCTCTGCGGAAGCCATGCCCACTCCAAGCCCCGCCGCGCCCCTTCCCGCACACACACACCCCCGCCGCACGCACACACACAACCCCACGCTCCATCACTCCCCCCGCCGCACACACACACACAACCCCACGCTCCATCACTCCCCCACCGCCACACACACACGCGCAACCCCACTCCCCCCCGCTGCCGCACACACACACACGCAACCCCATGCTCCATCACTCCCCCCGCTGCCGCACACACACACACAACCTCACGCTCCATCACTCGCCTGCCCCAATCTTACCTCCTTTTACTTCACGCCACCTCCAAACCCCACCGCACCCCTTCCCGCCCTGTCAAAATCCAGGAAAGACAGGAAGGAAGGAAAGAAGGAAGAAAGAGAAAGGGAGATAAAGAAAAGGGGGAAGGAAGGAAAGTTAGAGAAAGAAGGAAGAAGAAAAGGAAAGAAAAGGAAAGATGGAAGGAAAGAAAAGAGAGACAGCAGAAGAGAAAGAAAAAGGGGGAAGGAAGGAAAGAGGTAGAGAAGGAAGAAATGAGAGACAGAGGGAGGGAAAGAAAAAGGGGGAAGGAAGGAAGGAGAGAAGGAAAGAAAAAAGGGAATGAAAGAAGGAAAGAGGGAGTGAAGGAAGGGGGAAGATGTAGAGAAAGAGGGAGGGAAGGAAAGAAGGAAAGAGAGAAGGAAGAAAAGAGACCAGAAGAGAAAGAAAAAGGGGGAAGGAAGGAAGGAGAGAAGGAAAGAAAAAAGGGAATGAAGGAAGGAAAGAGGGAGTGAAGGAAGGGGGAAGATGTAGAGAAAGAGGGAGGGAAGGAAAGAAGGAAAGAGAGAAG